>NC_059343.1:66088190-66277802 GCF_018350155.1 Leopardus geoffroyi
TCCACAACATTGCAAAACACAAGATTTTATTGTTTTTTTTTTTTATGGATGAGTAATATTCCATTGTATATATACCACATCTTTATCCATTCATCAGTTGATGGGCATTTGGACTCCTTCCATAATTTGGCTAGGGTTGATAATGCTGTTCTAAATATTTGGATGCATGTATCACTTCGAATCAGTACTTTTGTATCTCTTGGGTAAATACCTAGTAGTGCCATTGCTAGGTTGTAGGGTAGTTCTAACTTTTTGAGGAAACTTCATACTGTTTTCCAGAGTGGCTTCACTATTTTGCATCCCAGGAACAGTGTAAGAGGGTTCCCTTTTCTCTGCATCCTTGCCAACCTCTGTTGTTTCCTGGTTGTTAATTTTAGCCATTCTGACAGGAGTGAGGTGATATCTCATTGTAGCTTTGATTTGCATTTTCCTAATGATGAGTGATGTTGAGTATCTTTTCATGTGTCTGTTAGCCATCTGTGACATTCCTTTGAAGAAATGTGTATACATGTCTTCAGCCTATTTATTAACTATATTATTTGTTTTCTGGGTGTTGGGTTTTACAAGTTTTTCTATCAGATATGTCAATGTCAAATATCTTCTCACATTCCAAAGGTTGCCTTATAGTTTTTTCATTGTTTCCTTTGATATGCTGAAGCTGTTCATCTTGATGAAGTTCAAATAGTTTATTTTTTCTTTTGGTTCCTTTGCCTCAGGGGATCTATCTAGTAAGAACTTGCTACAGCCAATGTCATAGAGGTTACTGGCTGTGTTCTCCTCTAGGGTTTTGATGATTTCCCTGCCTCATATTTAAGTAATTCATCCATTTTGAATTTATTTTTGCATATGGTGTGAGAAAGTGGTCCAGTTTCATTCTTTTCCATGTTATTGTCCAGTTTTCCCAACACCATTTGTTAAAGAAACTCTTTTTCCGGGGCGCCTGGGTGGCTCAGTCGGTTGAACATCTGACTTTGGCTCAGGTCATGATCTTGCAGTTCGTGAGTTCAAGTCCCATGTTGGGCTCTGTTGCTGACAGCTCAGAGCCTGAATCCTGCTTTGGATTCTGTGTCCCCCTCTCTCTCCGCCCCACCCCTGCGTGTGCTCTCTTTTAAAAATGAATAAACATAAAAAAATTTAAAAAAAAGAAACTCTTTTCCCCATTGGATATTTTTACCTTTGCTGAAGATTAGTTCACCATAAATTTGTGGGTCCATTTCTAGGTTTTCTATTCGTTTCCATTGATCTATGTCTGTTTTTTTTTTCCAGTACCATACTGTCTTGACCACTACAGCTTTGTAATATAACTTGATGTCCACGTTTGCGATGCCTCCAGCTTTGCTTTTCTTTTTCAAAATTGTGTTGGCTGTTTGGCGTCTTTTGTGGTTCCATACAAATGTCAATATTGTTTGTTCTAGCTCTGTGAAAACTGCCAGTGGTATTTTCATAGGGATTGCAATAAATATGTTGACTGCTTTGGATAGTATAAACATTTTAACAATATTCTTCCAATCCGTGGGCATGGAATGTCTTTCCATTTCTTTGTTTCCTCTTCAATTTGTATCATCAGTGTTTTAGTTTCCAGAGTAGAGATCTTTTACCTCTTTGGATGATTCCTCAGCATCTTATGGTTTTTAGTGCAATTGTAGATGGTATTGATTCCTCAATTCCTCTTTTTGCTGCTTCATTATTGGCATAGAGAAATGCAACAGATTTCTGTACATTGACTTTATATCCTGATACTTTACTGAATTCATGTATCAGTTTGAACAACTTTTTGGTGGTCTTTTGGGTTTTCTATATAGATGATTTCATGTCATATACAATAAGTAAAAGTTTGATTTCTTCCTTTATTTGGATACCTTTTTGTTGTCTGATTGCTAAGGCTAGGACTTCTAATACTGTCATACATAATCGTGGTGAGAGTGGACATTCCTGTGTTGTTCCTGACCATAGAGGAAAAGGTCTCAGTTTTTCCTCATTGAGGATATTAGCTCTGAGCTTTTCGTATATGGCCTTTATGACACTGAGGTATGTCTCATCTTTCCCAACTTTTTTGAGGGTTTTTATCGAGAATGAGTGTTGTACTTTGTCAAATGCATTTTTTGCATCTATTGTATAGTTCATATCCTTTCTTTTATTAATGTGGTACATCTCACGGATTGATTTGTGAATATTGAAACACCTTGCAGCCCAAGAATAAATTCCACTTGATCATGGTGAATGATTGTTTTAATGTACTGCTGGATTTGATTTGCTAGTATCTTATTGAGAATTTTTGCATCCATGTTCATCAGGGATATTGTCCCATAATGCTTTTTTAGTGGAGTCTTTGGTTTTGGAATAAGGGTAATGCTGGCTTCATAGAACGAGTTTTGAAGTTTTCCTTCTATTTCTTTTTTTTTTTTTTTTTTTTTTTGGAGTAATTTGAGAAGAATATGTATTAACTCTTCCTTAAATGTTTGGTAGAATTCCCCTGTGTAGCCATCTGGCCCTGGGCTTTTGTTTGTTGGGCGATTTTTGATTACTGATTTAATTTCTTTGCAGGCTATTGGTCTCTTCAAATTTTCTATTTCTTCCTGTTTCAGTTTTGGTAGCTTATATGTTTCTAGGAATTTATCCATTTCTTCTAGGTTGTCTGTTCTGGTTGCATATAATTTTTCATAACACTCTCTTATAATTGTATTTCTGTGGTTTTGGTTATTTCTCCCATCTCATTTGTAACTTTATTTACTTAGGTCCTTTCTGTTTCTTTTTGATAAATGTTGCTGTGGGTTTGTCATTAATATTTTAAAAGAACCAACTGTTGGTTTCATTGATCTCTTCTACTGTTTTTTAGCATCTATGTCATTTATTTCTGCTCTAATTTTATTATTTCACTTCTGCTGTCTTTAGGCCTCATTTGTCATTCTTTTTCTAGCTCCTTTAGGTGTGAGGTTGAGAATGTTCTTGCTTCTTGAGATAGGCCTGTATTACTATATACTTTCCTCTTATTACCATTTTATTACATCCCAAAGGTTTGGACCATTGTGTTTTCATTTCCATTTGCTTCCATTTTTATAAATCTTCTTTAATTTACTGATTAGTCCATTCTTTAGTAGCATGTTGTTTATCTTCCATGTATTTGTGGTCTTACCAAAATTTTTTAATGGTTTACTTCAAATTTCATAGAGTTGTGGGCAGAAAATATGTATGGTATGACCTCAAACTTTTGTATTTGTTGAGGCCTGATTTGTGAGCTAGTATGTGATATATTCTGGAGAATGTCCCATGTGCACTTGAAAAGAATGTGTATTCTGCTGCTTTAGGACGAAATATTCTGAATATATTTGTTAAGTCCATCTGGTCCAGAGTGTCACTGAAAGCTTTTGTTTTCTTGATTTTATCCTTAGATGATCTATGTAAGTGGGGTGTTAAAGTCCCCTACTATTATTGTATTTTTATCAATGAGTACCTTTATGTTTGTTATTGTTTTATATATTTGGGTGATTCATGCTGGGGGCATAAATATTTACAATTGTTAGATCTTCTTGCTAGATAGTCCCCTTTATTATGATACAGTACCCTTCATCTCTTCTTACAGTGTTTGGTTTAAAATCTCATTTGTCTGATAAAAGTATACCTACTCTAGCTTTCTTTTGACATCCATTAGCATGGTAAATAGTTCTCCATCCCCTCACTTTCAATATGCAGATATCTTTAGGTCTAAAGTAAATCTCTTGTAGGCAGCAAATAGATGGGTCTTGTTTTTCTATCCATTCTGACACCCAAAGTATTTCTATTGGAGTATTTAGTCCATTTACATTCAGAGTTATTATGGATAGGTATGTATTTATTGCCATTTTATTACTTGTTTTGTCATTGTTTCTGGAAATTCTCTCTGTTCCTTTCTAGTCTTTTGTCATTTTTGATCTTTCCTTCCCATTCAAAGAGGACCCTTTAATATTTCTTGCAGGGTTGGTTTAGTGTTCATGAACTTCTTTAGTATTTATTTATCTGGGAAATGCTTCATCTCTCCTTCTATTCTGAATGATGGCCTAGCTGGATAAAGTAACGCTGGCTGCAGATTTTCCCCCCATTCAACACATTGAATATATCATGCCACTCACTCCTAGCTTGTCAAGTTTCTGTAGGAGATTTGCTGTTAACCTAAGGGGTCTTCCCCTGTATGTTAGGAACTTCCTCTATCTTGCTTTTAGGAATTTTTTATCACTATATATTGCAAACTTAATTGCAATACGTGTTTGTGTTGGTCTGCATTTGTTGATTTTTATGGGAGTTCTCTGTACCTCCTGGATTTGGATGTCTGTTTCCTTTCGCATATTAGTTAAGTTGTAAGCTATTATTTCAACAACTAAACCTTTTGCTCCCTTAGTTCTCTCTTCTTCTTCCGAGACTCCTATGATATGAATGTTATTACATTTTATGGAGTCACTGAGTTTTCTTTTTTTTTTATTTTTTAAATTTTTTTTTCAACGTTTATTTATTTTTGGGACAGAGAGAGAGCATGAACGGGGGAGGGGCAGAGAGAGAGGGAGACACAGAATCAGAAACAGGCTCCAGGCTCCGAGCCATCAGCCCAGAGCCCGACGCGGGGCTCGAACTCACAGACCGTGAGATCGTGACCTGGCTGAAGTCGGACGCTCAACCGACTGCGCCACCCAGGTGCCCCATGGAGTCACTGAGTTTTCTAAGTTTACTCTCATGATCCATCACTCTTTTTTATCCCTTTTGTTCATCTTCATTATTTTCTATAATTCTATATTCTATATCACTTTTTAAAAATATTTTTGAGAGAGAGAATGAATGAATGAATGAGAATGACTAGGGGAAGGGCACAGAGAGAGGGAGACACAGAATCAGAAGCATGCTTCAGGCTCTGAGCTGTCAACACAGAGCCTGATATGGGGCTTGAACTCACGAACCATGAGATTGTGACATGAGCTGAAGTCAGATGCTTAACTAACCGAGCCACCCAGGCGCCCTTCTATCTTGTATATCACTTATTCATTTTTCTGCTTCTTCCATCCTTGTGGTCATTACATTCACACGGTTTTGAATCTCAGATTGAACATTTTGCATTTCTGCCTGTTTTTTGTTTTTGTTTTTTTTTTTTTTTTTTTACTTCTTTCATCTCTACAGTTAGGGTCTTTCTGATGTCTTCCATTCTTTTCTCAAGCCCAGAAAGTATCTTTATGATTGTTGCTTTAAATTATACATGAGGCATATTACTTACCTGTTTTGATTAAATCTCTGGCTGTGACCTTTTCTTGTTTTTTGGGGGGATGAATTCTTCCACCTCAGCATTTTGTCTATGTCTCTGACTCCTTCTGTGTTAGAAAAGCCTGTTATGTTTCCTGCTCCTGTGAAGAAGGTATTTAGAAGAGGTCAGGTCATATAATGTCCAGGGCCTAGAATTTCAGCATGTGTCTGTGGTATGTGCTGTGTGCAAACTGATGCTGTGTTTCAGGTGCTCTATCCCTCAAGCCAGTTGTCTGTAGAGGCTCTTCTTGCCTACAGTGGACAGCGTTTACACCTTGGCCAGAGTGTGATGAGTTTTAACTAGGTGTGCTCTGGTCAGCTTGATAAATGAGACTTGATGTTATTTCCACTAGAACTGAAGCACTGCAGAAATGTACAGTCAGTAGGCTGTATGGTATGAGAGTGAGGGGATTTTGCTGGTCTTCTGGGGAAGATGCCTGTTTTGTTCATCCTTAGGAACATCTGCCTACGAAAAGCAGTATCAGCAGACTGCAGGTGGCAGGACTTGGTGTAAGCAGGTTAGGCAGCGATTTTACAGTGCTTTGCTATTTACTGAAATTGGTTTGTGCTGAGGAAGTGGAGAAGGGAAATGGCATCAGCCAGCTCCTTTACCTGCAGAGATGGGAATCTGTGCTCGCTGCTCTCAGGGAAGCCCTCCCAGAATAGCGAATAATTTTCCTTTGTGTATCCTGTGTTTTTCAATTGCTGTTTTCACACTGTCTCCAGGTTGCTTGCCTACCTAGTGCAGCATAGTGCGCTAGGGCTTTGGGCTGTATCATAGCCAAGCCTGCTGACTTTAAAAATGCCAAACTTAAGGGACCTGGTGTTCCAGAAACCTGTGCTGATCTTCTTGGAGAGGGTCTAGCCATGCTGGGAGTGATACAGGTTAGATCCAGAAGGGCAGACATGCCAGAGGAGAGAGGCATGGGATTTGAAGCAAAGCAGGATAAACAGCCTGTGTCTAGGTTAATGGCACTTAGCAAGTGTCTGTGAGCCTATGCTGAGGGGCAGGGGAGTGAAATGGCACCCACTGACTCCCTTGTCCCTAGAGGCAATGACACTTCTCATAGATGTACTGCAAGAAGAGGGAATAGTCTCCTTTCCAGTTCCCCAAGCCATCTGCAGGTTGTGCTATTTGCCCTGGAGATGCTTGACTGTCTTCTCCCCAGGAGCAGGGCTGCACCCTCACAACTGTATCGCAGATGGGCCCTCAGACCTCCCAAATTCCAGTCTTTGAGCCCCACTGGTGGCAAAAACTCATGAAAATGCTGATTTTCTCTTATTTTTCCAGCCAATGGATTTGAGGAAGTGTTAAAGAGGTTAAAGAGGGAGATTAGAGAACATCCTACTAACGAATGAATGGGTCAAAATAGGATATTAAGGAAGAAGCTTAAAAAAATATATGGAAGGAAATGAAAATGAAAACACAATAGTCCAAACCCTTTGGGATGCAGAAAAAGGCAGTCCTAAGAGAAAAATACATTGCAGTTCAGGCCTATCTCAAGAAGCAAGAAAGGAACCAAATATATAACCTAAACTCACACCTAAAGGAACTAGAAAGGCAGCAGCAAAGACAGCCCGGAGTCAGCAGAAGAAGGGAAATAATAAAGAGTAGAGCAGAAATAAACAATACAGAATCCATAAAAAAAGAACAGATTAACAAATCCAAGAGTTTGTTTTTTGAAATAATAAACAAAACTGATAAACCCTTAGCCAGATTTCTCAAAAAGAAAAGAGGACCCAAACAGATAAATCAAACCAGGAATCAAAGAGGAGAAATCACAACCAATAACACAGAAATACAATTAGAGAATAGTATGAAAAATTTCATGACACCAAGCTGGACAATTTGGAAGAAATGGACAAAGTCCTAGACACTCACATACTATCAAAACTCAAATGGGGACACCTAGATGACTCGGTTAGGTGTCTGACTTTGGCTCAGGTCATGCTCTCGTGGTCTGTGGGCTCAAGCCCTTCATTAGGCTCTGTACTGACAGCTCAGAGCCTGGAGTCGGCTTCGGATTCTGTATCTCCCTCTCTCTGTGCCCCTCCCTTGCTCACGCTCTGTCTCTCTTTCTCTTTCTCAAAAATCAACATTAAAAAAAAAAGTCAAATGGGAAGAAGTAAAATTTGAACAAACCCATAATGAGCAAACAAATTGAATCGATTATCCAAAATCTCCCAACAAATAATAGTCCTGGACCAGATAGCTTCCCAGGAGAATTCTATAAGATATTTAAAGCAGAGTTAATACCTATTCTTCTGAAGCTGTTCTAAAAAACAGAAGTGGAAGGAAAGCTGCCAAGTTCATTCTATGAATCCAGCATTACTTTGATTCTAAAACCACACAAAGACCCCACTAAAAAGGACAATCACAAGCCAATCTCCCTGATGAACACGGATGCAAAAATTCTCAACAAGATACTAGCAAATCTAATTCAACACCATATTAAAAGAATTATTCACTATGGTCAAATGGGATTCATTCCCAGGCTGCAGGGCTAGTCCCATATTTGCAAATAAAACAACATGATACATCACATTAATAGAAGAAAGGATAAGAACCATGTGATCCTGTCAATAGATGCAGAAAAAGCATTTGACAAAATACAGCATCCTTTCTTAATAAAAACCCTCAAGAAAGTCAGGATATAAGGAACATACCTTCACATCATAAAAGCCATATATGAAAAGCCCACACCTAATATCATCCTCAATGAGGAGAAACTGAGAGCTTTCCCCTTGAGATCAGGAACACGATAGAGATGTCCACTCTCACCACTGCTGTTTAACATAGTGTTTGAAGTCCTGGCGTCAGCAATCAGACAACAAAATGAAATAAAAGGCATCTAAATTGGCAAAGAAGTCAAACTTTGACTTTTTGCAGATGACATGATACTCTATGTGGAAAACCTGGAAGACTCCACCAAAAAGCTGCTTGAACTGATACATGAATTTAGCAAAGTTGCAGGATATAGAATCAATGTACAGAAATCTGTTGCATTTCTAAACACCAATAATGAAGCAACAGAAAGAGATATCATGGGATCAATCCCATTTACAACTGTACCAAAAACCATAAAATACCTAGGAATAAAGCTAACCAAATAGGTAAAAGATCTGTATGCTCAAAACTATAGAAAGCTTGTAAAAGAAACTGAAGAAGATACAAAGAAATGGAAAAACATTCCATGTTCATGGATGAGAAGAACAAACATCATTAAAATTTTTGATACTATCCAAAGCAATCTATACATTTGGTGCAATCCTAATCAAGATAGCACCAGTATTTTTCACAGAAATAGAACAAACAATCCTAAAATTTGCATGGAACCACAAAAGACACTGAAAAGCCAAAGTAATGTGGAAAATGAAAACCCAAGATGGAGGAATCATAATCTTGGACTTTAACCTGTATTACAAAGCTGTAATCATCAAGATAGTATGGTACTGGCACAAAAACAGACACATAACACCAATGGAATAGAATATAGAATCCAGAACTGGACCCACAAATATATGGCCAACTAATCTTCAATCAAGAAGGAAATAGTATCCAATGGAAAAAAAAGACAATCTCTTCAGCAAATGGTGCTGGGAGACCTAGACAGCAACATGCAGAAGAATGAAACTGTACCACTTTCTCACACCATACACAAAAATAAATTCAAAATAGATGAAAAACCTAAATGTGAGACAGGAAACCACCAAAATCCTATAAGAAAAAACAAGCAGCAAACTCTATGACCTCAGTGGCAGCAACTTCTTACTAGACAAATCTCCAGAGGCAAGGGAAATAAAAGCAAAAATGAACTATTGGGACCTCATCAAGATAAAAAGCTCTGTACAGTGAAGGAAACAATCAACAAAACCAACGGCATGGGAGAAGATATTTACAAATGACATATCGGATAAAGGGTTAGTATCAAAAATCTATAAAGAATTTACCAAACTCAACACACAAAAAGCAAATAACTCTGTGAAGAAATGGGTGGAAGACATGAATAGACACTTTCCCAAAGAAGACATCCAGATGGCAAACAAAAAATGAAAAGATGCTCAACATTGCTCATCATTAGGGAAATATAAATCAAAACCACAATGAGATACCACCTCACACCTGTCAGAATGTCCACAATAACAACTCAGGAAACATCAGATGTTGGTGAGGATGTGGAGAAAGGGGAGCCCTCTTGCACTATTGGTGGAAATGAAAACTGGTGCGGCTATTCTAGAAAACAGTGTGGATGTTCCTCAAAAAATTAATAATAGAATTACCTTATGACCCAGCAATAGCACTACTAGGAATTTATCCAAAGGATTCAGGAGTGCTGATTTGAAGGGGCACATATACTCCAATATTTATAGCAGCACTATCAACAATAGCCAAATCATGGAAAGTGCCCAAATGTCCATCTATGATGAATGGATAAAGAAGATGTGGTATATATACATAATGGAATACTACTCAGCGATGAAAAATAATGAAATCTCGCCACTTGCAACAACGTGGATGGAACTGAAGGGCATTATGGTAAGAGAAGTCAGTCAGAGAAAGACAGATATAATATGATTTCACTCATATGTGGAATTTGAGAAATGTAACAGATGACCGTAGGGGAAGGGAAGGAAAAGTAAGATAAACACAGAGAGGGAGGTAAATCATAAGAGACTCTTAAATACAGGGAATTGATGGTTGATGGGGATGGGGGGGTTGGGGTGGGGAAAATGGGTGATGGGCATTGAGGAACTTGTTGGGTGAGCACTGGGTGTTGTATGTAAGTGATGAATCACACGAATCTACTGAAGCCAAGACTACAATGTATGTCAGCTAACTTAACAATAAATTTAAGAAATAAAAATAAAAATACAATAATCAATAAAAAAGAATTTTACAAGTGAAAAATTTAATTTTTGTTTCAAATAAATAATCTTTACCATTTAAAAAAAAAGAAATACTAATTGAGCACCTATATTTTATGCCAGTTGCTGCTTTTTAATACATCAATATGGTATATTAGAAAGGTCATATGTACTATGGTGAAAAATAAAGCAGGGATGGCAGATAGGGAGTACAGAGCATGTGGGTACGCTGTTGATGCACTTTTAAGTAGGATGATCAGGAAAGACATCAAAAAAAAATGACATCAGAATAAAGAACTGAAAGGAGAGTGGGCAATGAGGATATCTACAAGATGGAGGAAAAACATTCAGACTGGCACATGAAATGGATATTAGACAAAAATGTACTTGGTGTGTTTGGGAAATAACAAGGAAGCCAAGTCCCTAAGTAGAGTAATAAGCAGTAATAGAAGATAAGTTCAGAAAAAGGGGGTGAGGCAGATCCAGTAGAAGATAAGGTCAGAAAAAGGGGGTGAGGCAGATCCCATAGGGTATTATAGGGCATTGCAAGGAATTTGGCTTTTAATTTGAATCAGATGTGGAGAACGGGAAGGTTTTGAGCATAAGAATGACATGATCTGACCTGTTTTAATAGGATCACTCTGCTATGTCAAGAGCAGACTGTAGATATTACTAAATTGCTTTCCAAAGTGGTTGTGCCAATTTAAATTGTAACTACTCATTAGCATGCTATGAGAATTTGGGCAACTAAGTGTGTTCCATCATATATCTATTTCTTTTGTAAGTTTTGGTTGAGTTTTTATGAAGAATGTTTTGTATATATTTGAATGTCCCCAGTACCTAGCACAGTACCTGAAGCAGGTGAAGGTGCTTAGCAAATGTCAGGTGAATGAATCTCAAGATTTTTTAGAGCTAAAAGGCATTTATATATCATCATATCCAACCCGTACATTTTATAGCTAAGGAAACTGAAGCCCAAGGTACTGAGTATCTATCTTAAGGTCCCAAAGTTAATTAGTGGTAGAATAGGGATCAGAAATCCAAGTGTCCTGACTTCCAAGTCATTTTTCCAATTCACTTGTGTTTCCTAAACTTGACTGATCATAAACTCATCTGCAGATCAACTCAAGGAACTTGAATAAGAATCAGAAACTCTAGGACAGTGCTTCCAAAACTTGGTGCATAAAAATCACTGAGAATCTTGTTAAACTAATTCTGATTCAATACATCTGTGGATAGGGTCTGAATTTCTACATTCCTAAAGAGGTCCCAGATGATACAGATGTTCCTAATTCTTGAACCACACTTGGGGGAACAAGGCTTTAGACATATAAAATGCCTAAATATATACTCACTATAACATATACACATGAATTCTTTTTCTTAACTCTAAAACCTAAATATAGGCATGTTCTCTTATTATTTACCTCTGTGAAAAGAGTTATATAGAATAAAATTTTGATGGATGGTTGTTGATTTCTTCCTAATATGTTTTGTAAATTTACAAGATTTAAATTTTTTTTTTTATGTTTACTTATTTTTGACAGACAGAGCATGAGCGCGGGAGGGGCAGAGAGAGAGGGAGATACAAATCTGAAGCAGGCATCAGGCTCCGAGCTGTATGCACAGAGCCTGATGCGGGATTTGAACTCATGGACCTCGAGATCATGACCTGAGCCGAAGTCGAATGCTTAACTGACTGAGCCACCCAGGTGCCCCTAAATTTACTAGATTTTTAATATTGTTTCCACGTTAGCAAATGAAGTAATGGTAACAAGTTCTTTGTTCGTTTGATTGACTATGTGATAGGTGCTGGGATCAAAAAAAAAAAAAAAGGGATAATGAAATAAATTTTCTATATGGATATTTAAATTTCACAAAACTTTGTTGCTTGCTCGTGTTACATGGAAACTAGTTTCAAATTTTAATTTTTTTGTAGCACATCTCTAAGTTGCAGGTTTTGAAAATATCCTGGCTTTATGACAAATAATTGATCTTGCAATTTATTATTTGGTCACCTGTGACTTGTGCATAAATAACACTCCAAAAAAGTACATAAGGAAGCAGAAGAGTATTTGCAATGAGATTAATTAGCTGAGGATTAGGATAATACTTAATACCCACTAGCCTCAATGAGCCTCTAATGCAATGCCTTCACCAAAAAATATCACTGGAAGCAAGGTAGAACCAAGTCCTATACTTTTGAGACAGCTGATCTAATATAATTCTTAGCATTTCAAAACAGGATAAGGGATGTCATCTTCCAACATGTCCTCAGGAATCTGGAGCAGAGCGTACTTTTCTTACTTACATTTTGGGGAGACACTACGTTTAGCGCACATTCTGGAGATGATTTAGGCTCGAAAACCTTTATATTTTTATGTTGGGTTATTTTAAAAAGTTATCCGAAGTAGAGAAAGTCTTCTTACCTGGTGCTACTCATTGTGTCTTCCATTTGTTGTGTTTGAACATAAAGTGTTTCAAACTGGTGTTCAAATTTGTCCATCAGGGCAGAAATCTGTAAATAGAAATATGGTCATAAGAAAAACTTACACTGAAAAGATGCTATCTTAACATCAAATGATTTTTTTTTACCTTTTCAAGATTCATACTCCTCAATGTAGCATCAATAGACTTGACTACACCTGCCATAGACTTAGTTACCTATTGGGAGTGTAAAAAAAGGTTGAGCATCCTATAAGTGGTCTCAAAATTTATTCAGTCTTTTAAATTTTTTTTTTCCAACCTTTATTTATTTTTGGGACAGAGAGAGACAGAGCATGAACGGGGGAGGGGCAGAGAGAGAGGGAGACACAGAATCGGAAACAGGCTCCAGGCTCTGAGCCATCAGCCCAGAGCCCAACACAGGGCTCGAACTCAGGGACCGCGGGGCTCGAACTCAGGGACCGCGAGATCGTGACCTGGCTGAAGTCGGACGCTTAACCGACTGCACCACCCAGGCGCCCCTATTCAGTCTTTTAAATATATTACTTACAGATCAACTTATGAAATTTGTCTACCCTTTCCTTAACAGTAAAAATACAATATGTATTTCTTGTCTGGCACTGACCATCTTTTATTGACTCTTCATTGGAAGACAATTAATTAGACCTTAGTTTTTAAAAGCCACTTTCAAAATCATTTTCCTCACTAACCGCTTTGACTATGTCTCTCCTGACCATGAAGGCCTTTATCAGCACGCTCTAATAGATGTAGCTATCTGACAACTCAAAATACACATTGAACGTAAATCAATAGTTCCTATTATTTACAAATATTAAGCCTTACCTTGCCCATTGTTACTGCAATTTGAACTCTGGCTGCCACAGCATCAACTCTAGCACTCATTCTCAAAAAGTTAATTGCTTGGTTCCTCTGGAGGATTGCATCTTCAGCATGTATTCTTGCAACTTCTATATTGCCTCTCTGAATGGCCTGTTTTAAACAGAGCAAAATTAAATAGTGGCAAAGACAAAGAGCAAGAGTAAATATTGGCAAAGAAAGGGAGCAAAAGTAGAGCCATTTTAAAAAGTTTCCCCAATTAACCTATTTTAACATTATTTAAGAGCTTTTATAATTATTTTTTAAGAAATAAAATAATTTATACTTTACTTTTTAAATTATAATTAGAAACCATGATTAATAGGTTAGGAAATTAGAATGAAGTTTAAAAATTTGCCCATAATTACATCATTGAGCCACCATTATTATAGCGTATAATATTCCAAGTAAATAATATATTACAATATAACTTTACTACAAAAGTACATGTGTATACTGTGTTTTTACCCAGTATTTTGAAAAATAAAAACAGCTTAAGTCATTAAATACATAACTGCATCATCATTTCTGAATGCTGTGTTGTATGTACCATTAAACAGGGCTTTCCTATGCTCCTCATAATACATAAAATGATTTTAGATGTAACACACACATAAATATCTTCATTTTAATTATGGATTCACACTTTTCTTGCTATAATAGCTTTGGCCAGGGCTAAAGTTAAATGTAAATTTATAGAAAAATATGAAATAGTTCACGTGGTCTTCCAATAGAGCAAAACAGAGAAGATACAGAAGTGACTGAAGTCTGAGAACACGGATCAGTTAATATCCATGATTGCTGGGTATTTAGTTTGTTTCTAATTCTTCAATAATATAAACACCAATGTGATATACTAGTATATGCAATCTCACACACTTTCCAAGTTTTTTTTTTTTTACTAGTTAACATCCATAACCACACAGCTACACATTTTTTTCTTGCAATGAGAACATGTAAGATCTACTCTCTTAAGAACTTTCAAATATACAATACAGTATTATTAACTATAGGCACCATGGTGTGCATTACATCTCTAGGACTTATTTTATAACCAAAATTTTGTACCTTTTCACTACCTTCCCCATTTTGCCTACCCCCCTCCCAACATCCCACCTCTGGCAATCACCAATCTGTTCTCTGTATATATGAGCATTTTTTTTAAGATTCCACATAAACATAAGTGAGATTATATAGTATTTGCTTTTCTCTGACTTATTTCACTGCTAAGTTTTAATGACCTCAAAGTACATCCATGTTGTGGAAAATGGCAGGACTTCCTTCTTTCTTTGTGGCTGAATAAGATTCCATTGTACATGCATTCTACATTTTCTTTTCCCATTCATCCATCAATGGGCACAGGTTGTTTTCATGTCTTGGTTATTGTAAATAATGCTGCAATGAACATTAGGGTAAAGATATCTTTTTGACTTAGTGGTTTTATTTCCTTCGGATAAATACCCAGAAGTAGAATTCCTGGGTCATATGGCAGTGTTTTTTTTTTTTAATTACTTCAGGAAACTCCATTTTGTTTTCAACAGTGGCTGCACCAATTTACATTTCTACCAACATTGTACAGGTTTCACTTTTCTCCACATCCTTTCCTACACCTGTTTTCTTCTTGTCTTTTTGTTAATAGTCATTCTAATAGGTGTGACTTGATAATTTACTGTGGTTTTTATTTGCATTTCCATGATGATGAGTGATGCTGAGAACCTTTTCATGTGTTTCTTGGACATCTGTATGTGTTCTTTGGGGAAAAAAAATGTCTATTTGGATCCTGTGCCCATTTTTTAATTTTTTAAATTTTTTTTAGACAGAGAGTACAAGCAGGGGAGAGGGACAAGGGGGGGGAGAGAGACAGAGAGAGAGAGAGAGAGAGAGAGAGAGAGAATCTCAAGCAGGCACCATGCTCCTTGCAGAGCCCAACGCAGGGCTTGATTCCACAGTCCTGGGATCATGGTGTACTTTGAGGGCATTATGCCAAGTGAAATAAGTCAAGAAAGGTGCCCATCAACAATACATTACAAGGATAATACACTATGATCAAATGGGATTTAGTCCAGGGATGCAACGATGGTTCAACACACAAATCAAATAATATGATACAACACATTAACCAAATGAAGTCTAAAAATCATAATATCTCAATAGACATGAAATTGGAATTTGACAGAATTCAGCATCCATTTATAACAATTCTCAACAAAGTAGATACAGAAACACTATACCTCAATGTAATGAATGCCACATATGAAAAACCCACAGCTAACATCACCCTCAATGGTGAAAAGTTGAAAGCTTTTCCTTTAAGTTCAGGAACAAGACAAGGATGCCCACTATCATCACTTCTATTCAACATACTGTGGCAAGTCCTACCCAGATCAATGAGGCAAGACAAAGAAATGAAAGGCATTGAAATCAGAAAGGAAGAAGTAAAACTGTCTCTATTTGTAGGTGGCATGATGTTACATAGAGAAAACCTTAAAGATGCCACCAAAAAACTGTTAGAATAAATGAATTCAGTAAATTTGCAGGATAAAAACCAACATACAAAAATTGTGTTTTCACATACTTCTAATGAACTATTAGGAAAAGAAATGAAGAAAACATTCCCATTTACGGTTGCATCAAAAATAATAAAATACCTAAGAATACATTTAACCAAGGAAGTTCAAGACCTGTATACTGACAGCTGTAAGACTTTGTTAAATTGAAAGAGACACAAATTAAGGGAAAGATATTCTATGCTCATGGATTGGAATAATATTTTTAAATGTACATATGACCCAAAGCAATCTATATATTTGGTTCAATCCCTATCATAATTCCATTGGCATTTTAACCAGAACAAACAATCCTGAAATTCATATGAAAACACAAAAGACCCCAAATAGCCAGAGCAAACTTGAAAAAGAAGAACTAAGATGGAGACATTATGCTTCTTGACTTCAAACTATATCACCAAGCTGTAGTAATCAGAAATTTGGTACTGGTATAAAAACAGACATAAAAATCAATGGAACAGAATAAGGAGATCCAGAAATAAATCCATGCACATATAGTAAATTAATTTATGACAAAGGACCCAAAAATATACAATGAGGAAAGGACAGTCCCTTTAATAAATAGTACTGGAAAAACTGGACATTCACATGCAAAAGAATGAGATTGGATTGCTGTCACACCATACACAACAAATGTCAAAACGGATTGAAGACTTGAACATAAGAAAGCATAGGCAATATGCTCCTTGACATTGGTCTTGGTATTAACTTTTTGGATTTGACACTAAAGCCAAAGGCAAGAAAAGCAAAAATAAATGAGTGTAACTAAATCAAACTAAAAAGTTTTTCACAGCAAAGGAAACATTAACAAAATGAAAAGGCAACCTATAGAATGGGAGAAAATATTTGCAAATTGTGTATCTGGTAAGGTTTTAATATCCAAAATATATAAAGAACTCATGCAACTGAATAAAAAACAGAAAAAATCTCATTTAAAAATGGGCACAGGATCCTTGGGGCACCTGGGTGGCTCAGTCTTGATTTCAACTCAGGTCATGATCCAAGGGTTGTGGGATCGAGCCTCATGTTGGGCTCTGCGTGGAGTGTGGAGCCTGCTTAAGGTTCTCTCTCACTCTCCCTCTGACCCTCTCCCTTGTTTATGCTCTCTAAAATTAAAAAAAAAATGTTTCATGTATTATGAAATGTGGTGTTTTAATATTTTGTTGAGGATTTTTGCATGTATGTTCATCAGGGAGATTGGCCTGTAATTTTATTTCTTATAGTTTCCTTGTCTGGTTTTGGTATCAGGGTAATGCTGGCTTTGTAAAATGAGTCTGAAGTGTTCCCGCTTCTTATATTCTTTGGAAGAATTTGAGACGGATTGGGATTGTTTCTTAAATGTTTGGTATAATTCAGCAGTGAAAACAGTTGGTCCTGGACTTTGTTGTGAATTTGCATATTTTAATACTGCTGTGTTTGTGTGAGATCTGAAACTTCAAAACTCATTTTTGTTTTCAATATACAAAAATATCAAACTAAATTTCTTTTCATGCTTTCATTTCTTAAATTAATTAATTATTTATTCATTTAAGTTCAAGTTAGTTAACATACAGTATAGTATTGGTTTCAGGAGTAGAATTCAGTGATTCATCACTTACATATAACACCCAGTGGTTATCCCAACAAGTGGCCTCCTTAATGCCCATCACCTGTTTAGCCCATTACCCCAACCACCTCCCCTCCAGCAACCCTCAGTTTGTTCTCTATACTTAAGAGTCTCTTGGGACACCTGGGTGGCTCAGTCAGTTAAGCATCTGACTCTTGATTTCGGCTCAGGTCATGAACTCACAGTTCATGAGTTCAAGTCCCGTGTCAGGTTCTGAACTGAAAGCTCAGATCCCGCTTGGTTTCTGTCTCCCTGTCTGACCCTCCCCCATATGTGCTCTCTTGCTCTCTCTCTAAAAATAAACACTTAAAAACAAAGAGTCTTTTATGGTTTGCCTCCCTCGGTGTTTATCTTATTTTTTCTTCCCTTCCCCTATATACATCTGTTTTGTTTCTTAAATTCCACACACAAGTGAAATCACAGGATATTTATTTTTCTCTGACTGATTTATTTCACTTAGCATAATACCCTTTAGTTCCGTCCATATTGTTGCAAATGGCAAGATTTCATTCTTTTTCATCGCCGAGTAATATTCCATTGTATATATACATACCACATCTTCTTTATCCGTTCACCAGTCAATGAACATTTGGGCTCTTTCCATACTGTGGCTATTGTCAATAGTGCAGCTATAAACATTGGGGTGCATGTGCCCCTTCAAATCAGCACTCTGTATCCTTTAGATAAATTCCTAGTGCAATTGCTGGGTCATGGGGTAGCTTTTTAAATTTTTTTGAGGAACCTCCATACTGTTTTCCAGGGTGGCTGCACCAGTTTACATTCCCACCAAGTGTAAAAGTGTTCCCCTTTCTCCACATCCTCACCAATATATGTTGTTTCCTGAGTTAATTTTAGCCATTCTGACAGGTGTGAGGTGGTACCTCCTTCTGATTTTGATTTGTATTTCTCTGATGATGAGTGATATTGATAATCTTTTCATGTGTTTGTTAGCCATCTGGATGTCTTCTTTGGAAAAGCATCTATTCATATCTCCTGCCCATTTCTTCACTGGATTATTTATTTTTTTGGTTATTGAGCTTCATAAGTTCTTTATAGATTTTGGATACTAACCCTTTATCAGATATGTCATTTTCAAATATCTTCTCCCCTTCTGTCGGTTACCTTTCAGTTTTGTTGATTATTTCCTTTGCTGTGCAGAAGCTTTTTATCTTAATGAGGTCCCAAAAGTTCATTTTTGCTTTTATTTCCCTTGCCTTCAGAGACATGCTTTCTTTTTCCTGTAGTAGTTGGGCTTATGTTTTTAGAAAAGGATAATCCTAATATGTCAATTTTAAATTTACTTTTTCTTCTAACTCAGCTTAATTACTTCCATCTTCTTTTCTGAAAGTTTTCTTCCCTTAAAAGTTGTCTCTATTAATAGTATAAATAGGTACCCGGATAGCTCAACCAGTTAAGTGTCTGACTTCAGCTCAGGTCATGATCTCACACTCGGTGGGTTCAAGCCTTGCATTAGGCTCTCTGCTGACATTTTGGAGCCTGGAGTCTGCTTCAGATTCTGTGTCTCCCTCTCTCTCTGCTCCTGCCTGCCTCTCTCTCTCTCTCTCTCTCTCTAAAATAATAAACATTTTTTAAAAAGAGCATAAAAAAATACATAAAGTGACTCAATTTACGGCTTGAATATATGCTTATTACTAAAGATCTAAATATCTAAAACAATGGGGTGCCTGGGTGGCTCAGTCGGTTAAGCGTCTGACTCTTGGCTTTGGCTAAGGTCATGATCTCAGGGTTCGTGAGTTCGAGCCCCACATTAGGATCCACTCTGTCAAAGCAGAGCCTGCTTAGGATTCTCTCTCTTGCCCTCCTTTGCTTAGATTCTCTCACTCTCCCTCTTAAAATAAAAAAAAATAAAGTTAAAAAAATTAAAAATAAATGTCTAAGGCATTTAAATATTTTAAAATATATAAATACACATGTGCATAAAAGAGTTAACATAGAAAACCTGAAAATGCTATCCTTGGACAGGTCTAACTGCAAGTTTGGCACTTGGCTGGCACCTAAGAACTTGGATTTGAGGTGGGTTCACATCATTCCCAGAACGGTTAAGAGTGGCTTGCTCTATCTAAACTGTACATACAGTGTGGTTTATGTCAAACACTGGATATCCTTCTGGGAAACTAAAATTTTGGTGTGTGCTAGGCAGAGAATGCCTCCATGACTACTAATAAAAGTGTTAGACTTCTAGGGGCACCTGAGTGGCTCAGTCGGTTAAGCGTCCAACTTTGGCTTAGGTCATGATCTCGCGGTTTGTGCGGCGGTTTGTTAGTTCAGGCCCCATGTCAGGCTCTGTGCTGGCAGCTCAGAGCCTGGAGCCTGCTTCAGATTCTGTGTCTCCCTCTCTCTCTGCCTCTCCCCTGCTCATTCTCTGTCTCTCAATAATAAATAAACGTTAAAAATTAAAAAAAAAAGTGTTAGACTTCTAGTCACAGGAAAACTCTCCTTCCTGGCAGAGAAAATTACACACATGTTGTCACACTTTGTTGATAGAAGAATTAAACTTGTCCTGTGTGACTCCACTAGAGAGAATTCTTGAAAGCTTGAGCCCAGATTCCTCCAGACTTTGCCCCATATGCCTTTTCCCTTTATTGATTTTGGGTTGTATCCTTTTAGGGTAATACATCACAGCCATGAGCACAACTATATGCTGAGTCCTATAAATTTTCCTAGCAAATACACAATACATAAACCAAAACATACATTAATGCTATGTAAAGATTATTCTTGCTATATAAATTAATGCTATTTTAGCTATTTAGCATTAATGCTATATAAAGATTATTCTTGCATATAGGCTTTATACTTCTCAGTAAGAGTAGTTTTGGCTACAAACCAAAGGATAGTCTTCAGCTATAGGTAACTGAACAGTTACACTCTGTCTTGTGAGGCATACTTGCACATATAAATAATAATGGTTACTTTTTATTTCTTACTGTTGGATAGTAAATAATTACGTAAATAGAATTTGGTTTAGAATGCTAAGGCTGGTAATCTTTCCTCAATATAAAATAAAATGATTCAAGTACTCTCACATGACTGTGACCACTTCATGAGTTTAAAAAAAGGAAAAATGTAAAAATGACTTGCCTTTTTAATCTTGGTCTTTTCAGTCTTTCCTTCTTTATCACATTTCTTGGCATTCCTATTAAGTTCTTTTGCAGCAAACTTCAAGTTAAATAGATGTTTTGATAATACATATTAAGGCTATTCAAAAAAGTTGATTTCCCAGCCTAACTGCCTGCAAACAAGATATTAAAATCATAAAAATTATCAGATAAAATTATGTTATTTAAACCAACTAATTACAAAGTGCAGAAACTGAATATTTTTTATGTCTTTCACATTTGTTTTCTATTAAAAAACTTAATGATATGGCAAGAAAGATATAATAGCAACTTTATGGTAGAGAAACCTGTCAGACACCACCTTTCCAAGGATAACATCACCAGTAATAAGATATTTCAACATTATTTATCTTCTGAAATGATAAACTGAGAAGGTACACCATCACCTCTATGGTGGCATTATTATGTTGTTGCCGAAACATACTCTCAATGTACTCAAGAGAAAACATCAGGTAATTCTGAACTGAGAAACATTCCATGATGTAAGTGACCAGTGTACTCTTCAAATGTCACATTCATAAAATGCTGAAGAAATGTCATAGAGTAGAGAAGACTAAGGAGACATACTGACTAAATATAATATGGAATCCTGGATTGGATCCTAAAACAGAAAAAAGAACATTAGTGGAAAAATTGGTGAAATCCAAGTAAGATCTATAGTTTAGTTAATAATATTGTCGTGATTTTTTCCTCTTGTTTATACTATGGTTATATAAGATGTTAACATTAGGAGAAGCTTGGTAACTGGTATATAGGAACTTTGCTATTTTTGCAATTTTCTTTTGAAAAATAGCCTAAAACTATTTTAAGATTAAAAACTCTAAATTAAAAAAGAAAAAAATACGATGGAAAGAAAAGTACTCTGTTCAATAAGATCCCAATAAGCAATACTATAAATCTTTTATTTTCATGACACACCCCAAAAAAACCAAATATGAAGTATATGCACATTAATATGACAAATCAATGTGGATTATTTCAAAACAACTGGTTTGTGTAGATTAAATTCCTACTTAGAAAGATTCTATGTGTTTTCTGCTCTTTAATTTCTTTTTTTACATTTATTTATTTTTGAGAGACAGAGAGAGAGACAGAGCACAAGTGGGGGAGGGGCAGAAAGAGAATGAGACACAGAACCCCAAGCAGGCTCCAGGCTCTGTCAGTACAGAGCCCAATGCGGGGCTCAAACTCACAAATCATGAGATCATGACCTGAGCCAAAGTCAGACGCCCAACTGACTGAGCCACCCAGGTGACCCTGTTCTTTAGAAAAAGGTAAAATACATTTTTTAATCTTGATTCTGTATTTCTTCAGGACATCTACAAAAAAGATGTAGAATTTTTTTAAAGGTACACATACACCATATAGTTTAAAGGAATTATTTTTTGATTGATTATATCACTATCAGTAAATAGGAATTATTTGATTGTTTTATTTACCAAAGCTAAAACATCAAGTAAGCAACCTTATTCATCTCTCAATGTTTTTATGGTTCTAATTTAACACCTCCTTTATGGATAATGATAGGGATGAAGTGGCTACCCTCAGTATTTTTCATTAGCAGATAATCCTGGAATTAAGAAAGTACATACATGTGTATGAATTTGTGGGTAATTTTAATGTAAAATATACTTCACATTTATAAGTAAGATTAATTTCAGTTAGCTGAGAAAGTTATAGTTCCTTTTATAAATAGGGTTTCTTAACCTAAGCACAATTGATATTTTAGGTCAGATAATATCAGACTGATATTTTGTTGTGGTGGCCATCCTGTGAATTCTAGGAAGTTTATCAGCATCCCTGGGCTGTGCCACTATATGACACTAACACCCAAAGGCAACAACCAAAAATGTCTCCAGCCATTGTCAAGTGTCACCTGGGAGGGGAAAAAAAACCAAACCCTGCTGAGAATCTGAATCACTGATATAGATGGAAATAAAGAAAAAAAGAATGAATTTTTCATTCACCAAATCATCTTCCATATAGAATTATCTCTGCAAAAAAAAAAATCACTATAGCTAAAACTAAATTAAGAAGCCAATTATTTTAGATAATTTCATTTCATTAATATATTCTTTGTTGCTTTTAGAGAATGATTTCAGCTTCCCTTAAACGTGAAATTTATAATAAACTGCAAAAACTGAAGATAGACTATGCCTATAATAGCCAACCTTTATTTAATATCAATAGTTAAAACTGATCATGGTATAAAATATTGGCCAAAAATATAGAGGATCCATCACAAAAGAAAATTTAATGCAACAAAGCATTTTTCCCCTTCATCCTAAAAAGACATGAACCCCTTCCTATACATGGAAGCCCATAGATTTAGGAAAACACCTTGAAATACTAGAAGAACTACAAATGTCTTTTTAAATACAGAGTTTAGCTGGCAAAAAAAGAAAAAAAAAAAGTAAAATCATCAGGGGAAAGAACCAAAGTGAAAGAAGAAACTATCAATAGCAGGTAAGCACCTAAGCAAAGCCCCCATTGGGCCCACACAAGATGAGGTGCTTAAACTGAACTTTCTGAATAAAGCTAGAACACCTGAAGGCTACAATATTAGCATAAGTGTGGGAAAGAAAAGTCTTATCAGCCAGCTAAAAGAAGAGGAATTGACAAAGTAATGGTCATTATGGGCCTTGTTCACAGCTGGGGATAGAGCAAACTAGATAAAGAAAATTAGATAGAGCTGAAAGAATTAGCAAACTAAATATAGATCTGAATGTAGAGTGAAAAGTAATGGTTATATGGAAGAGAGGCTTAGAAATGAAGAAAACAGAATAAAAAGTTCTAATATCTGAAATCTCATGAAGTTTCCAAATAATAAAGGTAATGTGGGAAAGGTTATATTCAAAGAAATAATGCCTGAGAGTCTCCCATAACTCATGAGAGGAATAATTTTTTTTAGATTCAGAAAGGACAAAGCGGAGTCCCAAAACAGATGCATACAAAGTAATCCACACTTAGATACAATTTAGTAAACCTCAGAGTATCAAAGACTAAAATAACCTTAAAAGAGATAGTGTGAAAATTCAGATTACTTACAAAAGCCCTAAAATCAGACTGAGAATTTTCAAAAAGAACATTAACTTCCAAAGGATACACAATGGATTCACATTATTCACAATCATTATGTATGTATCATGAAATGACTTCAAACACTGATTTAGCAAGTACAGAACCACTGCTCTAAGGGAAAATACAGGATTGGGTTTCTGCAAGGCTCTAGTCATATCATTTTCATCAACCTATTAATATATAACCTTGTTTTATGTGTTTCCATTTTTAAGTCTTTATTTAAATTCCAGGTAATATACCAGTGTAATATTAGTTTCAGGTGTACAACATAGTGATTCAAAACTTCCATACAACACCCAGTGCTCATCATAAGTGCATGAGTTAATCCCCATCATCTATTTAACCCATACCCCCACCCACCTCCCTTCTGGTAACCATCAGTTTGTTATCTATAATTAAGAGTCTGTTTCTTCATTTGCCTTGTTTCTCTCTTTTTTCTCATGCCTTTGCTAGTTTGTTTTGCTTCTTAAATTGCACATATGAGTGAATCATTTTTTCTGAATTTTTATTTAAATTCTAGTTAACATACAGTATAATACATTTTTCAGGAGTAGAGTTTACTGATTCATCAGTTATATATAAGACCCAGTGATCCTCAAAACACGTGCCTCCTTAATACCCACCACTCATTTAGCCCATACCCCACCCACTTCCCTCCATCAATCCTCATTTTGTTCTCTATCTTTAGGAGTCTCTTATGGAGAGGGAGTTAAGATGGTGGAGAAGTAGGGGAACCAGGATTTTCCTCCTCCCTCAAACACAGCTGTATTGAGGTCAGATTACTTGATTACAGATTACAGGAAATCAATCTGTGGAGCGACAGAAAGATCTCCACAGCTGGAGGGAGACAGCTTGGCAGGATTGAGGTGCATGTATGTGAACTGGGGGAGATAAAACAGCATAGGCATGGAGGGGAGGGAACCCTTTCTGTGGAAAGACACAAGGGAGAGAGGGAGGGGCTGTGAAAGGGCACCATCAAGTTAGCACAAGAGGAAAACCTCTCTGAACCATGAAAAGGGAACAAAAAATATGGAAAGTATATTTCTTTTTTTGAAAACAGCCTTAGGAGCTGTAACTCTGAAGTTCTGAAAGTGCCCAACTTTCTCTTGAGCGAAGCCAAGAGCCTTGGGGCACCCTCCTGGGGAGGAGATCCTGCCCTGGAGTACATACCACAGTGTAGCAAACTCAGGGGCACACTAGGAGAGACAGTCCCCTTCCAGGAATAATATGGGAAGAGGGTTTATTGCCTTTCAAGGACAAAACAAAACAAAACCTTGCAGGTGCGAGCCAACGGCCTTTTATCAGCAGGGCTGAGTGACTCTACTTTGGAACAGGAGAGAGGAGCCACACTGATCTGAGTCCTTTAAGACTTAGGGTTTTGGGGGCACCTGGAGGGCTCAGTCAGTTTAAGTGTCTGACTTCGGCTCAGGTCATGATCTCAGAATTCATGAGTTCCAGCCCTGCATCAGACTCTGTACTGCCAGCTCAGCCTGGAGCCTCCTTGGGATTCTGTGTCTCCCTCTCTCTGCCCCTCCCCCACTCACACTTTTGATCTCTCTCTCTCTCTCTCTCTCTTTCTCAGGAATGAATAAATGTTTAAAAACAAAAGGACTTTAGGTTTTGAATCCCAGCTGAGTGCCTAGAAGGCAAGGCAGAACTGTGGAGAAGGGCAAATTGACCACCCTCACTATTCTGTGAGGGCTGCCTAAACAGTGTGGGTTGATATACCCAGTTGGAAAAGAAGAGATTGGGGTATTGCCATTTTCCTGCCCCCACAAACACAGTGGGATTTCACACAGCAGCTCAGCGATCCCAGTGGAAGCAGGACACCAAATGCTGCCACTCCCAGCCTCACAACTGCTTATCTACAGGAGGAAGACTGGCTCAATGCAGGCATCCTCTCCTCCAGACCAGCACAGCACCAGTCCCAGGCACCAAAAGACAACGTTTTGCTTTGTTTTTCATTCTTTGTTGTTCTTTTTCTCTTTTGGAATCAGGGTCATAGTTTCTGATTTGTTTTTGGTCAATTCTTATATATATATATATATATATATATATATATATATATATATGAAACATATAAACAAAAACATGTTGTTTGATCAGGCATTTTTATTCTTTTTCCACCTTTTCTCTTTTTCCTTCTTCATTTTCCTTTCTTTCTCTGCATTTAGCCTCAGTTTTTTAAATGCTTTTATTATTTATTTTTGAGAGAGAGACAGCAGAGCGTGAGCAGGGAAGGGACAGAGAGGGAGACACAGAATCCCTAGCAGGCTCCAGGCTCCCAGCCATCAGCACAGAGCCCGATGCGAGGCTTGAACTCATGAACCATTAGATCATGACCTGACCCGAAGTCAGATGCTTCACTGACTGAGACACCTAGGCATTCCAGCCTCATAGTTTTTTGATTCTCTGTTTAGTCTTCTTTTCTCCCTTTTCATTTTTCTCTTTTTATGGGATCAAGGTTCTCCACCCTTTTCCTTTTTTTTCCCAGAGTTACTTCAAAAAACAAATCAAAGCACAGGTGGTTGAAGGTCCAAACACTCCACCACCACAAGCAAGGAGGAGCTCTGCATAGGACTTACCAGTGGGATGGAGCAGCCAAAATGCAACAACAGAGTGCACACAACATACACCAAGAACACTTCCTGAAGTGCCAGGCTCTGGACACTGTATGACCTCTTTTTAATATAATAGTACTCTCAGGTGCAGGACACATAACAAGCTTTTAAAATATGTGAAAGACAGAAACTTAGCCAAAATCACAAGACAGAGTAATTCTCTCCAAAAGAGAGCTCAAGAAGAAATCAGAGTATTGCTCAAAACAGATATAAACAATATATATGAATAAGAATTTAGAATAAAAATCATAAGACTAATAGCTGGGTTTGAAAAAAGCATAGACACAACAGAGAATCTATTGCTGCAGAGATCAAATACCTAAGAACTAATCACAATGAATAAAAAATGCCATAATTAAGATGCAAAATAAGATATATACAGTGATAGGATGGAAGAAGCAGAGGTGAGAACAAGTGGAAGATAAACTTATGGAAAATAATGAAGCTGAAAAAAAGAGGGAAAGGAAATTACTAGATCAAAAAGGGAGAATTAGAGAGCTAAGTGATTCAATGAAATGAAATAATATACGTATTGTAGAAGTCCCAGAAGAAGAAAGTAGAGAGAAAGGGGCAGACGGTTTATTTGAACAAATTATGACTGAGAACTTCCCTAATTTGGGAAGGAAACAGGCATTCAAGTCCAAAACGCACAGAGAACTCCCTTGACAATCAACAAAAACAGGAGCACCTAAGTGACTAGTTGGTTAAGAGTCCAACTTCAGCTCAGGTCATGATCTCATGGTTTGTGGGTTCAAGCCCATTATTGGGTTCTGTGCTGAAAGCTCAAAGCCTGGAGCCTGTTTTGGATTCTGTGTCTCCCTCTTTTCTCTGCCCCCGCTTGCACTCTGTCTCTCTCTCTTTCAAAAATAATAAACATTAAAAAAACCAACAAAAACAGGTCTATACCACAACATATCATAGTGAAACTGGCAAAATACAAAGATAAAGAGAGAATTCTGAAAGCAGCTAGGGACAAACAGGTCTTAACCTTACAAGGGTAGAGACATAAGGGTATTAGCAGACTTGTCCACTGAAACTTGGCAGGCCAGAAGGGAGTGGCAGGAAATCTTCAATGTGCTGAAAAGGAAAAATATTCAGCCAAGAATCCTTTATTCAGCAAGGCTGTCATTCAGAACAGAAGGAGATGAAGACTTTCCCAGACAAACAATAACTAAAGGAGTTCATGACCCCTAAACAAGCCCTGCAAGAGATCCTAAGGGGGACTCTTGTTAAGTGCAAAGCAGCAAAGACTACAAAGGACCAGAGGCATCACAACAAACATGAAATTTATAAATAACACAGTGGCACTAAGTTCATATCTTTCAATAATCACTAAGTATAAATGGACTACATGCCCCAATCAAAATACATAGGGTATCTGGAAAACAGTGTGGAGATTCCTCAAAAAATTAAAAATAGATCTACCCTATGACCCAGCAATAGCACTGCTAGGAATTTACCCAAGGGATACAGGAGTGCTGATGCATAGGGGCACTTGTACCCCAATGTTTATAGCAGCACTCTCAACAATAGCCAAATTATGGAAAGAGCCTAAATGTCCATCAACTGATGAATGGATAAAAAATCTGTGGTTTATATACACAATGGAATACTACTTGGCAATGAGAAAGAATGAAATCCGGCCATTTGTAGCAATGTGGATAGAACTAGAGAGTGTTATGCTAAGTGAAATAAGTCAGGCAGAGAAAGACAGATACCATATGTTTTCACTCATATGTGGATTCTGAGAAACTCAACAGAAGACAAGGGGGGAGGGGAAGGGGGGAAAAAGTTACAGAGAGGGAAGGAGGCAAACCCTGAGAGACTCTTAAATACAGAGAACAAACTGAGGGTTGATGTGGCATGAAGGGGGAGGGGAAAGTGGGTGATGGGCATTGAGGGGGAGGGAAAAGTGGGTTATGGGCATTGAGAAGGGTACCTGTTGGGATGAGCACTGGGTGTTGTATGGAAACCATTTGACAATAAATTTCATTAAAAAATAGATAAATAAAATAAAAAATGAACATTAAATTTAAAAAAAATACACAGGTATCAGAATAGATAAAAAACAAAACAAGATCCATCCATACCAAAGACTCATTTTAGAGCAGAAGACACCTGGAAATATAAAGTGAGGGGATGGAGAACCATGCATCATGCCAATGGAAAACAAAAGAAATCTGAAGTTGCCATACCTATATTAGAAAAACTAGATTTTAAAACAAATACTACAAAAAGAGATGAAGACTGGCAGTATATTATAATTAAGGAGTATATCCATCAAGAAGAGCTAAGAATTGTAAATATGTGTGCTCCCAAAGTGGAAGAACCCAAATATATAAAAAATTTAACCACAAACATAAGGAAATGTTTCGATAATAATACCATATTGTAGGAGACTAATATTCCACCTATAACAATGGACAGATCATCTAGGCAGAAAATCAATAAGGAAACATTGGCTGTGAATGACACAATGGACTAGGTGAAATTAACAGATATATTCAGAACTTTTCTTCCTAAAGCAGCAAAATACACATTCTTCTCAAGTGCACATGGAACGTTTTCTAGAGAAGATCACATACTTGGTCACAAATCAGCCCTCAAGAGATACAGAATGACTGAGATCATACCATGCATATTTCAGATCACAATGTTATGAAACATGAAATCAACCACAAGAAAATATTTAGAAAGCCCTCAAATACATGGAAGTTAAAGTACATCCTACTAGAGAATGACTGGGTTAATAAAGAAATTAATGAAGAAATAAAAAACATATATAGAAGCAAATGAAATTAAAAAACCATGACAGTCCTAACCCTTTGGGACGCAGCAAAGGCAGTCCTAAGAGGAAAGTACTTTGCAATTCAGGCCTATCTCAAGAAGCAAGAAAGGTCCCAAATACACAACCTAACCTTATACCTGAAGGAGGCAGAAAAGCAGAAGCAAATGAAGCACAATGCCAGCAGAAGAAGGGAAATAAAAAATATTAGAGAAGAAATAAATGATATAGAATCCAAAAACACAGTAGAACAACCAATAAAACTAAGAGCTTGTTTTTTTTTTGAATGGATAAACAAAATTAATAAATCCCTAGCCAGACTTCTCAAAAAGAGAGAGGAACCAAATAAAATCATGAATCAAAGAGGAGAGATCACAACCAACACCACAGAAATACAAACAATTATAAGAGAATACTTAGGAAAAATTATATGCCCACAAACCGGAAAATCTGGAAGAAATGCATAAATTCCTAGACACACACTCCAAGACTCAAACAGGAAGAAACAGAAAATTTTCAAAGTGCCTGGGTGGCTCAGTCAGTTAAGCATCTGACTTGGGCTCAGATCATTATCTTGTAGTTCATGTGTTCGAGCCCTGCTAACTGCTCAGAGCCTGGAGCCTGTTGCAGATTCTGTGTCTCACTCTCTCTCTCTCTGCCCCTTCCCTGCTCACACTCTGTCTCCCTCACTCAAATATATTAAAAAAAATCTTTATTAAAAAATAGAAAATTTCAGTGGAACCATAACCAGCAAATTGTATCAGTTATCAAAAATCTCCCAAAAAATAAGAATCCTATGCCAGATGGCTTCCCAGGGAATTCTACCAGACATATAAAGCAGAGTTAATACTTATTCTTCTCAAAATGTTCCCAAAAATAGAAACAGAAGGGAAGCTTCCAAACTCATTCTATGAAGCCAGTATTACCTTGATTCCAAAATCAGACAAAAACCCCACTAAAAAGGAGAATCAAAGGCCAATATCCCTAATGAATATGGATGTAAAAATTCTCAAAAAGATACTAGCAAATAAAATTCCACAGTATATTAAAAGAATTATTCACCATGATCAAGTAATAAATCATGATCAGAAGGAATTTTCTAGACTTAAAAATTCACACTGGAAAGGGATACTGGGAAGATGGTGTAGTAGAAGGATCTTATGCTCACCTTCTCCCAAGGATATACCTAGATAAGAGCTCAGTCAGTGAAACTAACCCAGAAAACAGGACTGGCTTCCATAGTTAATCCTAGAGAGGAAACCACATCTAAATCAGGAGGAAGGGTAGGAAAGGAAGATGGTGTTGGAATATGAGGACGCTGGGCTTGTTTCAACCCATGAATACAACTAGTTAACTATTGAATCATCCTAAATACCCCAGAAATCAACCTGAAGACTGAGAGAACAAACTCCACAACTAAAGGGAGAGAAAAGGCCACACTGAAGGAGGAAGGAAGTATGGAGACATGGTTTAGGGGAGAAACAGATCATGGATGATGTGGAGGGGAGGAAGCCATGGTCACAGAGAAGGGAGAGAGAGAGAGGGGAGCACACAGGAGAACATACAAGGAGAACATTTCCCCCAAACCATTTGAATGGAAAATGAGAGGGGCTGAATTTTGTCATTTCTTGCAACCACTGGGGCTTAAAGTGTATAGTTTTAAAGGTCAGCAGGCTTGGTGTGGACAGAGCCCGGTAGACATTGTGCTGCTCCTAAAGAGAAGGCAGGCAAAAAACCCCAGTCATATAGTGTGGAAACAGCAATCTGAAGAATTCCTGGGCCACACAGAGGGTAGATTATTTTTTTCTTCTTGGAGCACATCCATAAAAGGCAGCATTCATGAAGACTCATCTCTGGGAAAATAGGAGCTGGCTAGCACCGTTTGCCTTCCTCGCCCCTCAGCATAAGCACACAGCCACCTGCAGGCAGCAGCACAGCACCAACAATGGTTGACTAGTTTACACCAAGACCCACTCTACTGTACCCTGGTGGGATTTCCCTTCTCAGTGAAGCTTACCTCAATCCCAGTGTGGAGGGCCCCTCCCCTAGAAGACCAACACAAACCCCTGCCCACACCATGTTCCTGACCACAGAGTGCTACAGGGCCTCAGTTCTGGTGGGAGAGGTGTCAGGTCTCATTTCATAATCAGACTAGAGCACACCTAGTTAAAACTCACCACATTCAGCCCAGGGAACAAATACTGCCCATAGCAGTCAAGGAGAGCTTCTGCAGATGACTGGCCTGAAGAGTAGATCAGCACAGTATCAGAGCATACACAGGACACCAGAGACACACCCTGAGGTGCCAGGCCATGGGCATTATATGACCTCTTTTTCACAAGGCCATTCCTTTCAGGTGCAGGAAACATAAGTGGCTTTTATAACACAGAGAGAAAGGTAGAGACTTAGACAAAATGCCACGACAGAAATATTTATCTCAAATGAAAGAACAAGGTAAGTCCACATCTAGAGATCTAAGCAAAAAAATATATAAATAACATGCCTGATGGAGAATTTAAAGCAACATGCCTGATGGAGAATTTAAAGCAACAATCATAAGGATGCTCACTGGGCTTAAGAAAAGAATAGATGACATGAATGAGACCCTTACCACAGAAATATAAGAGTTAAAAAGAATAAACCAGAGATAAGGAATGAAATAAATGAGATTGGAAATAGGCCTGATGCAATGAACACCAGGCTATAAGAAGCAGAGGAACAAATTGGTGACTGAGCAGAAAAAATGGAAAATAATGAGGCTGAACAAAAGAGAGAAAGAAGAATTATGAAAATCAAAAATAGACTAAGGCAACTAAATGACTCCATCAAACAATACGTATGTATTATAGGAATTCTAGAAGAAGGAGAGAGTAAAAAAGGGGTAGAAAATTTATTTGAAGAAATAACAGCTGAAACCTTCCCCAGTTTGGGGAAGGAAACAGATCCAGAACCAGGTGGCACAGAGAAGTCTGACCAAAATCAATAAAAGCAGGCCAATATCAAGACATATTATAAATTGGCAACACAGAGTTATAAAGAAAAAAATCTTAAAAGCATCAAGACAAAAGAAGTCCTTAACTTAGGAAAATCTCATAAGGCTAGATGGAGACTTCTCAACAGAAACTTAGCAAGCCAGAAGGGCTTGTGTCAAATAGGCAAAATGTCGAATGGAAAAAATATGGAGGCAAGAATCTTCTATTTAGCAAGGCTAGAATAGAATGGAAAGAGATATAAAGTAAAAATAGAAAGAGATATAAAGACCTACCCAAACAAAAACTAAAGGATATTGTGACCATGAATCAAATCTTGGAGGAAATATTAAAGGAGACTCTTTGAGTGCAAATGAGAAGGCAAAAATTAAAAAGACCAGGAAAAAAAAAAAAAGAGAAACCTCCAGAAAGAACAACAAAACAATAAAATGGCACTAAATATATCTCTATCAGTAATTACTTGGAATGTAAACAGACTAAGCATTCCAAAGACATAGGGTGTCAGAGCAGATAAAAAATCAAGACTCACCTACATGCTACCTAGAAGAGACCCATTTTAGACCTAAAGACACCTGCAGACTGAAAGTGAGGGGATGGGAGAATGATGTATCACACGAATGAATGTCAAAAGAAAGCCAGATTGCCAATACTTATATCAGACAAAGTAGACTTTAAAACAAAGACTGTGGATCCTGGGAAGATGGTGGCATAGGACGCTGGGCTCACCGCACATCCTGCTGATCACTTAGATTCCACCTACACCTGCCTAAATAACCCAGAAAACCGCCAGAGGATTAGCAGAACAGAGTCTCTGGAGCTAAGCGCAGACGAGAAGTCCACGGAAGAGGGTGGGAAGGGCGGCGAAGCAGTGCGTGCTCCAAGGACTGGCAGGAGGGAGCCGGGGCGGAGGGGTGGCCCGCCGGCCAAGCAGAGCCCCCGAGTTTGGCTTGCAAAAGCGGAGGGGCCAGACGGAGTGTGTTCTGACAGCAAGTGGGACTTGACATCTGGAAGGTTATAAGCTAACAGCTCTGCTCGGAGAACGGGAGGGCTGGAAGATAATGGGAGGGAGAGTTGTTGAGCCCTGGACCACAGAGCTCAGCTTGGCTGGGAACAAAGGCGCTTGCCAGCGCCATCTCCCTCGCCCATCCCTCAGCCATAATCCCAAAGGGAACCAGTTCCCGCCAGGGAACTTGCTTGCACCGAGCAAACACCCAACGCTGTGCTTCTGTGGATCCATCCCTCCGGCGGGTCTGACTCCCTCCTGGTGCCCCAGGATCCCTCCCGAAGCGGATCTCCGAAGAAAAATTGAGCTGAGCCTGCCCCTCCCGCCCCTGTGCACCTTGCAGAACCACCCCAGCAAATACGCCAGATCCACCCCAGCTAATACGCCAGATCCCCAGCACCACAAGCCTGGCAGTGTGCAAGTAGCCCAGACGGGCCACGCCAGCCCACAGTGAATCCCGCCCCTAGGAGAGGGGAAGAGAAGGCACACACACCAGTCTGACTGTGGCCCCAGCGGTGGGCTGGGGGCAGACATCGGGCCTGACTGCGGCCCTGGCCACCAATGCAAGTTATTCGAGACAGTACAGGGGAAGTGCCCTGCAGTTCCACACCACACAAGGGACTCTCCAAAATGACAAAACTGAAGAATTCCCCTCAGAAAAACGTCCAGCAAATAACAACAGCTAACAAACTGATCAAAAATGATTTAAACAATATAACGAAGTGAATTTAGATAGTAGTCATAAAATTAATCTCTGGGCTTGAAAACAGTATAAAGGACAGCAGAGAATCTCTTCCTAAGAGATCAAGGGACTAAGGAACAGCCAGGAGGAGCTAAAAAATGCGATCAATGAGCTGCAAAATAAAATGGAGACAACTACAGCTCAGATTGAAGAGGCAGAGGAGAGAATAGGTGAACTAGAAGATAAAATTATGGAAAAGAGGAAGCTGAGAAAAAGAGAGATAAGAAAATCCAGGAGTATGAGGGGAAAATTAGAGAACTAAATGATGCACTAAAGAGAAATACTCTATGCATAATTGCTATTCCAGAGGAGGAAGAGAGAGGGAAAGGTGCTGAAGGTATACTTGAAGAAACAATACCTGAGAACTTCCCTGATCTAGGGAAGGAAAAAACATTGAAATCCAAGAGGCACAGAGAACTCCCTTCAGACTTAACTTGAATCGATCTTCTGCACAACATATCATAGTGAAACTGGCAAAATACAAGGATAAAGAGAAAATTCTGAAAGCAGCTAGAGATAAACGTGCTCTAACAAATAAAGGGAGACATATAAGGCTCGTGACTGATCTCTCTACTGAAACTTAGCAGGCCAGAAAGGAATGGCAGGAGATCTTCAATATGATCAACAGAAAAAATATGCAGCCGAGAATCCTTTATCCAGCAAGTCTGTCATTTAGAATAGAAGGAGAGATAAAGGTCTTCCCAAACAAACAAAAACTGAAGGAATTTGTCACCACTAAACCAGCCCTACAAGAGATCCTAAGAGGGATCCTGTGAGACAAAGTACCAGAGACATCACTACAAGCATAAAACATACAGACATCACAATGACTCTAAACCCATATCTTTCTATAATAACACTGAATGTAAATGGAGTAAATGTGCCAACCAAAAGACATAGGGTATCAGAATGGATAAAAAAAACAAGACCCATCTATTTGCTGTCTACAAGAGACTCATTTTAGACCTGAGGATACCTTCAGATTGAGAGTGAGGAGATGGAGAATTATTTATCATGCCACTGGAAGGCAAAAGAAAGCTGGAGTAGCCATACTTATATCAGACAAACTAGACTTTAAATTAAAGCCTGTAACAAGAGATGAAGAAGGGCATTATATAATAATCACAGGGTCTATCCATCAGGAAGAGCTAACAATTATAAATGTCTATGCGCCGAATACGGGAGCCCCCAAATATATAAAACAATTACTCACAAACATAAGAAACCTTACTTATAAGAATGTGGTAATTGCAGGGGACTTTAACACTCCACTTACAGAAATGGATAGATCATCTAGACACACGGTCAATAAAGAAACAAGGACCCTGAATGATACATTGGATCCGATGGACTTGACAGATATATTTAGAACTCTGCATCCCAAAGCAACATAATATACTTTTTTCTCGAGTGCACATGGAACATTCTCCAAGATGGATCACATACTGGGTCACAAAACAGCCCTTCATAAGTATAAAAGAATTGACATCATTCCATGCATACTTTGAGACCAGAATGCTATGAAGCTTGAAGTCAACCACAGGAAAAAGTTTGGAAAACCTCCAAAACCATGGAGGTTAAAGAACACCCTACTAAAGAATGAGTGGGTCGGGGCACCTGGGTGGCGCAGTCGGTTAAGCGTCCGACTTCAGCCAGGTCACGATCTCGCGGTCCGTGAGTTCGAGCCCCGCGTCAGGCTCTGGGCTGATGGCTCAGAGCCTGGAGCCTGTTTCCGATTCTGTGTCTCCCTCTCTCTCTGCCCCTCCCCCGTTCATGCTCTGTCTCTCTCTGTCCCAAAAATAAATAAATGTTGAAAAAAAAATTAAAAAAAAAAAAAGAATGAGTGGGTCAACCAAGCAATTAGAGAAGAAATTTAAAAATATATGGAAAAAAATGAAAATGAAAATACAACAATCCAAACACTTTGGGATGCAGCGAAGACAGCCCTGAGAGGAAAATACATTGCAATCCAGGCCTATCTCAAGAAACAAGAAAAATCCCAAATACAAAATCTAACAGCACACCTAAAGGAAATAGAACAGCAAAGGCAGCCTAAATCCAGCAGAAGAAGAGAAATAATAAAGATCAAAGCAGAAATAAACAATATAGAATCTAAAAAATCTGTAGAGCAGATCAACGAAACCAAGAGTTGGTTTTTTGAAAAAATAAACAAAATTGATAAACCTCTAACCAGGCTTCTTAAAAAGAAAAGGGATATGACCAAAATAGATAAAATCATGAATGAAAATGGAATTATGACAACCAATCCCTCAGAAATATAAGCAATTACCAGGGGATAATAGGCAAAATTATATGCCAATTAACTGGACAACCTGGAAGAAATGGACAAATTCCTAAACACCCACACTCTTCCAAAACTCAATCAAGAGGAAATAGAAAGCTTGAACAGACCCATAACCAGCAAAGAAATTGAATCAGTCATCAAAAATCTCCCAACAAATAAGAGTCCAGGACCAGATGGCTTCCCAGGGGAGTTCTACCAGACGTTTAAAGCAGAGATAATACCTATCCTTCTCAACCTCTTCCAAGAAATAGAAAGGGACGGAAAACTTCCAGACTCATTCTATGAAGCCAGTATGACTTTGATTCCTAAACCAGACAGAGACGCAGTAAAAAAAGAGAACTACAGGCCAATATCCCTGATGAATATGGATGCAAAAATTCTCAATAAGATACTAGCAAATGGAATTCAACAGCATATAAAAAGAATGATTCACCATGATCAAGTGGGATTCATTCCTGAGATGCAGGGCTGGTTCAACATTCGCAAATCAATCAATGTGATATATCACATTAATAAAAGAAAAGATAAGAACCATATGATCCTGTCAATTGATGCAGAAAAGGCCTTTGACAAAATTCAGCAACCTTTTTTAATAAAAACCCTCGAGAAAGTCGGGTTAGAAGGAACATACTTAAAGATCATAAAAGCCATTTATGAAAAACCCACAGCTGACATCATCCTCAACGGGGGAAAAACTGAGAGCTTTTTCCCTGAGATCAGGAACACGACAGGGATGTCCACTCTCACCGCTGTTGTTTAACATAGTGCTGGAAGTTCTAGCATCAGCAATCAAACAACAACAGGAAATCAAAGGCATCCAAATTGGCAAAGTTAAGCTTTCACTTTTTGAAGATGACATGATATTATACATGGAAAATCCGATAGACTCCACCAGAAGTCTGCTAGAACTGATACATGAATTGAGCAAAGTTGCAGGATACAAAATCAATGTACAGAAATCAGTTGCATTCTTATACACTAATAATGAAGCCACAGAAAGACAAATAAAGAAACTGATCCCATTCACAATTGCACCAAGCAGCATAAAATACCTAGGAATAAATCTAACCAAAGATGTAAAAGATCTGTATGCTGAAAACTATAGAAAGCTTATGAAGGAAATTGAAGAAGATATAAAGAAATGGAAAAACATTCCGTGCTCATGGATTGGAAGAATAAATATTGTTAAAATGTCAACAATACCCAAAGCTATCTACACATTCAATGCAATCCCAATCAAAATTGCACCAGCATGCTTCTCGAAACTAGAACAAGCAATCCTAAAATTCATATGGAACCACAAAAGGCCCCGAATAGCCAAAGTAATTTTGAAGAATGCCAAAGCCGGAGGCATCACAATCCCAGACTTTAGCCTCTACTACAAAGCTGTCATCATCAAGACAGCATGGTATTGGCACAGAAACAGACAGATAGACCAATGGGATAGAATAGAAACCCCAGAACTAGACCCACAAACGTATGGCCAACTCATCTTTGACAAAGCAGGAAAGAACATCCAATGGAAAAAAGACAGTCTCTTTAACAAATGGTGCTGGGACAACTGGACAGCAACATGCAGAAGATTGAAACTAGACCACTTTCTCACACCATTCACAAAAATAAACTCAAAATGGATAAAGGACCTGAATATGAGACGGGAAACCATCAAAACCCTAGAGGAGAAAGCAGGAAAAGACCTCTCTGACCTCAGCCGTAGCAATTTCTTACTTGACACATTCCCAAAGGCAAGGGAATTAAAAGCAAAAATGAATTACTGGGAACTTATGAAGATAAGAAGCTTCTGCACAGCAAAGGAAACAACCAACAAAACTAAAAGGCAACCAACGGAATGGGAAAAGATATTTGCAAATGACATATCGGACAAAGGACCAGTATCCAAAATCTATAAAGAGCTCACCAAACTCCACACCCGAAAACAAATAACCCAGTGAAGAAATGGGCAGAAAACATGAATAGACACTTCTCTAAAGAAGACATCCGGATGGCCAACAGGCACATGAAAAGATGCTCAACGTTGCTCCTCATCAGGGAAATACAAATCAAAACCACACTCAGATATCACCTCATGGCCAGTCAGAGTGGCCAAAATGAACAAATCAGGAGACTATAGATGCTGGAGAGGATGTGGAGAAACGGGAACCCTCTTGCACTGTTGGTGGGAATGCAAACTGGTGCAGCCACTCTGGAAAGCAGTGTGGAGGTTCCTCAGAAAATCAAAAATAGACCTACCCTATGACCCAGCAATAGCACTGCTAGGAATTTACCCAAAGGATACAGGAGTACTGACGAATAGGGGCACTTGTACCCCAAGGTTTATAGCAGCACTCTCAACAATAGCCAAATTATGGAAAGAGCCTAAATGTCCATCAACTGATGAATGGATAAAGAAATTGTGGTTTATATACACAATGGAGTACTACGTGGCAATGAGAAAGAATGAAATATGGCCCTTTGTAGCAACATGGATGTAACTGGAGAGCGTTATGCTAAGTGAAATAAACCATACAGAGAAAGACAGATACCATATGTTTTCACTCTTATGTGGATCCTGAGAAACTTAACAGAAACCCATGGGGGAAGGGAAGGGAAAAAAAAAAGAGGTTAGAGTGGAAGAGAGCCAAAGCATAAGAGACTCTTAAAAACAGAGAACTGAGCGTTGATGGGGAGTGGGAGGGAGGAGAGGGTGGGTGATGGGTATTGAGGAGGGCACCTTTTGGGATGAGTACTGGGTGTTGTATGGAAACCAATTTGACAATAAACTTCATATATTGAAAAAAAACAAAACATAATGCTTGTTGTAGGATATTTAGATACACTTTGTCAAATTAAACAAGTTCCTTTCTGTTAACAGTTCACTAAGAACTTTTTTAGCATTAAAGGATATTAAACTTGAAAAAAATAAAAAATAAAACAAAGACTGTGACAAGAGACATAGAGAGACAAAAAAGGAACTATATCATAATAAAAGAGACAATCCCACGTGAAGATATAACAATTGTAAATATATATGTACCTGACATAGAGCAACAAAATATATAAAACAATGACAAACATAATGGGACTAATTGATAATAATGCAATAATATGAGGGGATTTTAACACCACACTTAAATTAATGGATAGATCATCTAAATAGAAAATAAGGAAACAATGATTTTGAATGACACACTGGACCATATGGACTTAACAGCTATATTCAGGACATTCTATCCTAAAACAGGAGAATACACACTCTCTTCAAGAGTACATGGGACATTTTCCAGTGTATATTATATATTAAATAAAAAGTCAGGCCCCTGCAAATACAAAAAAAAAAAAAAAAACTGAGATCATACCATGTATATTTTCCAACCACAACCTATGAAACTAGAAGTCACAGAAAAAAAAAATTTTGGAAAGACCACAAATACATCAAGGTTAAACATCATGACAACAAATAATGAATGGGTCAAACAAAAAATCAAAGAAGAAATAAAAAGCATACATGGAAATAAATGAAAATAAAAACAAAAAAAAAGGGCGCTTGGGTGGCTCAGTTGATTGAGCGTCAGACTTCGGTTCAGGTCATGATCTTGCTGTCCATGAGTTTGAGCCCCGCATCGGGCTCTGTGCTGACAGCTCAGAGCCTGGAGCCTGTTTCAGATTCTGTGTCTCCCTCTCTCTCTGCCCCTCCCCCACTTATGCTCTGTCTCTCTCTCTCTGTCAATAATAAATAAACATTAAAAAAAATTTAAAAATGAAAAAAAAATGGACCAAAATATTTAGGATTCAGCAAAAGCAGTTCTAGGAGGAAATTATATAGCAATACAGGCCTATATCAAGAAGGAAGAAAAATCTAAAATAAACAGCCTAACATTGTACCTAGAGGAGCTAGAAAAAGAATATAAGTGAAGTCTAAAGCCAATAGAAGGAAGGAAATAAGAAAGATTAGAGCAGAAATAAATTACATAGAAACTAAAAAAATAGAACAGATAAATGAAACAAGGAGCTGGTTCTTTAAAAATTTAACAAAATTGGGGCGCCTGAGTGGCGCAGTCGGTTAACCGTCCGACTTCAGCCAGGTCACGATCTCGCGGTCAGTGAGTTTGAGCCCCGCGTCAGGCTCTGGGCTGATGGCTCGGAGCCTGGAGCCTGTTTCCGATTCTATGTCTCCCTCTCTCTCTGCCCCTCCCCCACTCATGCTCTGTCTCTCTCTGTCCCAAAAATAAATAAAAACGTTGAAAAAAAAATTAAAAAAAAAATTTAACAAAATTGATAAAACTCTATCCAAACTTATCAAATGAAAAGAAACCCAAATAAATACAAATCACAAATGAGTATAACAAGCAAAATGACAGAACTGAAATTATGAGACTATTATGAAAAAGTATATGCCAACAAATTGGACAACCTGTCATAAATGAATAAATTTGCACAGACATATAAACTACCAAATTTGAAAAAGGAAGAAATAGAAAATGTAAATACACCAATACCAGCAAAGATATTGTATCATTACTCAAAATACTCCCAGCAAAGAAAGTGTAGGACCAGATGGCTTCACAGGCGAATTCTGCCCAATATTGAAAGAATTATTAGCTATGCTTCTCCAGGTATTCCAAAATAGAAAATGAAGGAAAATTTTCAAATTCACTCTATGAAGTCAGCATTACCCTGATTCCAAAACCAGATTAAGAATCCACTAAAGGGGTGCCTGGGTGGCTCAGTCGGTTGGGCGTCCAACTTCAGCTCAGGTCATGATCTCACAGTTTGTGGGTTTGAATCCGATGTCAGGCTCTGTGCTGATAGCTCGGAGCCTGGAGCCTGCTTCAGATTCTGTGTCTCCCTCTCTCTCTGCCTCTGCTTGTGCTCTCTCTCTCTCAAAAGTAAACAAACATTAAAAAAAAAAACTAAAAAAGAATCCACTAAAAAAGAGAACCATAGGCCAATATCCCTGATGAACATAGATGCAAATATTCTCAATAAAATACTAGCAAACCAAATCCAACAATACATTAAAAAATTTTCCACCACCATCAATCCACCATCATCCACCACCTGAGTTGCAAGTGTAGTTCAATATTAACAAAATGATGTGACACATTATATTAAGGATAAGAACCATATGATCCTCCAAATAAATGCAGAAAAAAACATTTGACAAAGTACATCATCAATTCTTGATAAAAACCCTCAACCAAGTAAGTTTAGAGGAAATGTAACTCAAAATAACAAAGGCCATATATGAAAAACAGATGGTATGTGCAATGTGGTGGAGAACAAGAAGCTGGAAGCACCATAAGAATGTCCTGAAGGAAAGGGACAGAGCAGCAAGAAACTAAAAGAAGTTTCATTCCCAGGATGGAAGGCTGCCAGGACTGCTCGTTCTCTCCAGAAGGACATCACACGGGCTCCAGGCCTGGGGATAAGAATGTTTTGTCTGGCGCCAAATGTACTCATGATCCAGTTTGAAATACACTGCAGGTGCATGACCTGTCAAGATGCCAAATAATATGTTGTATGTGCTTTCTGTTATCAGACAATTTGCAAAAATAAAAGAGGCTTGAGCCAGGGGACTGATGCTTCAGCTCCTGGAGAGTCTTTGTCCCCTGCTTTCCAATTCTCTAGTCCCCACACCTTTAGGACCTGTCTCTCTACAGCTGGTGCCCAAACAGGAACTTGAAGGTGGAAGTGTGTAGCACCGCTGAAGAAGTGCCGAGGGAACCGAAGGGAACTTTAGAGCTGGGGAAGATCATCCTTCGGGATTTCTGCAGGGTAAGTATGGAAAATTCCACCTCTAGTTATAACTCATCTAGTTATAACTCATCTAGTTATAACTCATATATTTAGCTCTTGCAGACTTTATTAAAGAGCTCAGGGGTAAAAGTGAAACATTCTGCATTTGAGAATTTGTTTTATTTAGTAAAGAAACATTGTCATTGGTTTACGCCCTCTGGCAAAAATTCTTTGAATTAGAAACAATGGAATTTGGTTTTACATGCTTTGTGTCATGCTCATCAACAAGGAGAAGTAATCCCTCTCTCTGTATGGTCTTTATGTAATTTAATTTCCCTAGCTTTACAGCCCTTGCAGTCAGAATCAGGGGAAGAAGGGGGTATTGGTCCTCACAATCCCTCACTGGCTGAAAGTGATCATGAGCTTGTGGATAATGAGGACTCAGAGCCCGAGCCCCTACCCCCACCACTGGAGGAATGGAAATGTACAGGGTCCTGGGTTAATGGCCCAGAGATAGTCACAACTCAAGCTCCCTGGTGGTCTAATGGTTAGGATTTGGTGCTCTCACCGCCATGGCCTGGCTTTGATTCCCGGCCAGGGAACCATGTCCACTTAGGAATCATAGATGCTGGTTTTAAACATGAAATTTTAATAATGATTAGTACTTCTTCTCCTTACCATGTCATGGCAGGAGATCGGATTGCTCAACTATTGTTGTTGCCTTACATTGTTTTAAGTTCCCCACTGATAAAACGACAGGGAGGGTTTGGATCTACCGGCAAACAGGTACTTTGGCAAACATTTCTAAAAGACAGAAGGCCCGAGATGACCTTACAAATTAATGGAAAATTGTTTACTGGCCTGGCAGACTCAGGAGCTCATGTCACCATCATTGCTTCTAAGTTTTGGCCTAAGAATTGGCCACTTCGACCTGTATCCACAGTCTTTACAGGTGTAGGAAAAGCTACTGATATCCAACAGAGTGTTGAATTTTTTCTATGTAAAGGGACTGAAGGCCAGGCTGCCACTATCTAGCCTTACGTTACTAATATAGCTATTAATCTGTGGAAAAGAGACCTATTAAGTCAATGGGGAGCATATATTAATATTCCTTATGTTTCTCCTGCTGCAATCAATATTATGTCCAAAATAAATTATAATCCATTAAAAGGGCTTGGACGACCAAAAAAATGGACATATGGAGCCAATTACTGCTGAAATGCGGCCTCCTTATATGGGACTTGGATATCCTGTACAGAATTCAAATTTAATGTAAGGGCCACTGTTCCTGAACAACATTATGCCTTACCATTAAAATGGTTAACAACTGCCCCGGTGTGGGTAGAATAGTGGCACCTTCTGAAAGAGAAATTAGAGGCTTTTATTAGTGCAAGAACAACTGGATGCAGGTCATATAGAAATGTCCACCAGTCCATGGAATTCTCCTGTGTTTGTGATAAAGAAAAAATCTGGGAAATGGAGAATATTAACTGACTTAAGGAAGGTAAACGAGGTTATACAACCTATGGGACCTTTGCAACCCAGGCTCCCATCTCCTACTATGCTTCCTCAGAACTGGTCATTAATTATAGATTTAAAAGATTGTTTTTTTCACAATTCTCCTACAGCCAGAGGATAGAGAAAAATTTGCTTTTTCTATACCTTCATACAATCATATGGTTCTTGTGCAACGCTATCAATGGAAAATGCTTCCACAAGGTATATATGCTTAATAGCCCTACTATGTATCAGCATTCTGTTAATCAGCTGCTGTCACAATTACATATTCAGTTCCTACAGGCACAGATTATCCATTACATAGATGATATTCTTTTTGCTGCAGAAATGCCTACACAGGTAGAAGATCTTTATCAGGCCACTAGATTATTGTTACCCAAATACGACCTAATAATAACAGAGGATAAAGTACAAACCCAAGATCTCTTCCTTTATCTTGGTGCAAAAATTCACAAGGCAACCATCATTCCCCAAAAAGTACAGATTCGCTAAGATAATTTAAAAACTTTAAATGATTTCCAGAAATTATTAAGAGATATAAATTGGTTGCAACCTGCTTTGGGAATCCCAACTTATACCTCATCTCATCTTTTCCAAACATTAGCCAGTGATCCCAACCTTAACAGCCCTAGGGTCCTCACAAAAGAGACAAAAGCTAAATTACAATGGATTAAAAATCATATTCAAAATTGTCAGCTCACTCGTATTCAACTTAATATTCCTATTCAATTATTGATTTTTCCTACTCCACATTCTCCAACTGTGGTCTTATGGCAGGATGGGGGAATCACTGAATGGCTGTTTTTACCAAGTAAGGACACTAAAATTCTTACCATATATCTGGATAAAATTAGAAATACAATTTAGAGAGGCCAATCCCAATTACATATACTTAATGGTTATGATCCCTCCTCTATAATTATTCCCTTACCATATCAACAAATTGATATGGCTTTCCAAACTAATATACAATGGCAAATAGCTTTATCCGATTACATAGGAAAATTAGACAATCACTATCCGAGAGACAATATTTTGTCATTTCTCAAGATTACATCATGGATTTGGCCAAATAATTTGAGACTGGCGTTTGGCAGATGCTGACACATATTTTACAGATGAAAATGGTCATAGTAAAGCTTCTATACATGGTACTATTTCTAAGGCCTGGCAGACACCCTATACATCTACTCAAAAAGCTGAATTAGCAGCCATTATAAAATTATAATGTTGCATTATAAAATTGTTGAATATTGTACCTGCCTCCCTCAATATTGTGACAGATTCACAATATGTATGGTTGGTTCACAGTCCTAAATATTGAAACTGCACATATTGTTCCACAAAATGAATTACATCATGTTTTTGGATTTACAAAAATTAATATGGCATAGGCAACACCCTTTATATATCACTCATATTCACAGTCATTCTAACCTTTCTGGCCCATTAGCCTTAGGAAATTCCATTGCTGATGATTTATTACAAGGTACCTTACAAATGGCACAACAGGAACATATGCTTCACCATACTAATGCTTGAGGACTTGCCCATAAGCACACTATATAATACATACTCAGTCAGAAGACATTGTTAGTGCCTGTCCTTGCGAGCCCCTCACTGTGGCTCCATACACCTCCGGAGTGAATCCTCGTGGACTACAGGCAAATGAACTTTGGCAATATGATGTTACCCATATCCCTGCTTTTGGTAAGCTCTCTTATGTGCATGTTACTGTGGATACCTTCTCTAGATATATCTGGGCCACAACATGTACTGGAGAAAAGGCTATGCACGTTATTGCTCATTTTCTTTAAACCTTTGCAACTCTAGGTATCCCACAACACATTAAAACTGATAATGGCCCTGCATATGTATCTCATAAGGTAGCCCGCTTCTTTGCAACCCAAAAAATTACTTATCTTACTGGCATTCCCTGTAACCATCAAGGTCAAGGGATCGTAGAACACACTCATCAGGTACTTAAAAACATGTTAATTAAACAAAAAGGGGGGAAATAAGGACTTAGACCTACACCATGAGAACAATTACATCATGCTTTATATACTTTAAACTTCTTAGACATATGAGGTCCCCATACATGTTCTTCTGCTGAGGTACACTGGCACAAGCAAAAGGTCACCCCTGTTCATCAGCTGGTATATTGGAAAGATGAGAAGGGACACTGGGAAAAGGGAGAGGTTGTTGTGTGAGGCAAAGGGTATAAGCAAAGGGTATGCTTATGTCTCTACAGATCAAGGCTACCAGTTGTTACCCAGTCGCTGGTCAAAACCCAGGCTTGAGCCGATCCAAGCAACCTCAGTTCAACATGACCCCACCAATCAAAGAGTTTCACAGAATGTCCATCCAGAAACAGATAATTGTGCCCAATGTGCCACGCCCTATTCCGAGGCACACTAGGACCACTTAACCTCCTACCTGGGGACAAGTTAAGAGGCTGACGTGTGATGCTGAAAAAATATTGATGCGAACTTGCAGCCCACAAACTCCTGCTCACCTTTCCCTTGCAATGCTCGTGGTTATCACTATTATGGTAAGTGCCAATAACTATACTTATTAGGCTTATATCCCTCATCCACCTCTCAATCAGGGCATAAACTGGTATAACTCCCCCGTGCCCGTATATACAAATGACACTGAATAGACACCTGGGCCATGACAGCAGAGGACCACACAGACCAAATGAAGAAGGTACTGTTATGGATAATTATACTATAGGGATTGAAGGTCCTCTTATATGTTTTGGTTATGGGAAACATTGCCTCAAAAGTAAGCCTCAAGCATGGCTATCTATTATTAAAAATGGGACCCAGCACAAACATATTTTCTTACTATCAGTCCATTCTCTGATTGGCTCCAATATTACAATTAATGACACTCCTCCAATGCTTCTGTCTTGTGCTACTCGCATATTGTCAGAATGGGATGGATGGGTGACTTGGGAAGCATGTAGAGGGGAGATAGGGTGAGTTCTTTTAAATACTTCCTATGGAAGCATCATTTATTGGAGCTCTATGGTCTCAGCTTGCCTTAAACATTTGTTACAAAATCTACGATGGTGTGTTCATAATCATACTATCAAGCACCACTGCTAATGGCTCAATTGTTTGGCACAGTGGGGGATTTTCTGTGCCTAGTCCTCATTTACAACAAGGACCATTACAAAAGCACTTATGAAAATTAACTGCTGCCCTCCACCCTTTATGTACCCGGAAGGGCACATATTATAAAAACAGCTCCAGCAATATTTCTACTTTATCCTTCACGGTCAATAGTACCTGGTACATACGGGCTTGTGTCCCTTTCCCATATGTACTATTAAAAGGACTATTAAAAGGACAGATAGTTTGGAATGATTCTGAGGCCCTAATAACTTGTATTAACTGCTCATTATACACTTGTCTTAACAATTCTATGCCCTTTAATATGTCATCCGAAAGTTTATATTTATTTAGAGCATGCACTGGCCTATGGCTGCCTCTTGGCATGTCTCAACCATGGCAACATTGTTCAGAAATGTATCTGATGGAATACTCTGTAAAGCATGATAAAGAAAAAAAATTTTTAAGCAGCAAGAGCAAAGAAGCCAGTTACATAACGGGAAAACCCTTAATATTACCAGGGGATTTTTCAGCAGAAACTTTGAAGACAAGAAAGGAAGTGGCATGATATAGTCAAAGAACTGAATGGGAAAAATCTGCAGCCAAAAATACTCTGTCCAGGAAGGCTACTATTCAGAATACAAGGAAAGAAAAAGAGTTTCTCAGACAAATATAAACTGAAAGAATTAATGTCCACTAAACTAGCCCAAAGAGAAATATTTAAGGGGACATTTGGAGTGGAAAGGAAAGAACATGAGTTAAGAGTGTGAAAAGTAGGAATCATGAAAGCAGTAAAAATATGCATACATCTGTAAAAATCAGCCAAGGGATTCACAAACTAAAAGGATGTAAAATTTGACACCATACACCTAAAATATAGGGAAGAGAGGAGTAAAGAATGAATTCCAACTTAAGTGACAATCAACATAGACTGTTATATGCAGAAGGTGTTATACACAAACCAAATGTTAACCACAAATAAAAAACCAATGATATGCAAAGAATAAAGAAAAAAGAATCCAAGTGTAGTGTATCAGTAAAGAAAATAAATTAAAAAAAAACATGAATGAGAGCAATAGAATGATCAGAGAAAACTTTAAAACAACCATAAAATAAGAAAGAAAATTGCAATGAATATATATCTATTGATAACTAATTTGACCGTAATGGAGTAAATGCTCCAATCAAAAGACATATGGTGACAGAGAAGTTAAAAACGAAGCTCGATCTACATGCTGCTTAATAAAGGTGATTTTAGATGTAAAGACACCTGCAGGTCGAAAGTGAGGAGATGGAGAAACATTTATCAGGCAAATGGAGGTCAAAAGAAACTCAGGATAGCAAAACTTATTGCAGACAAAATACACTTTAAAATAAAGACTGTAACAAGAGACAAAGAAGTACACTATATAATAACAAAAGAGACATTCCAACAAGAAGATATAACACTTGTATATTTATGCACCCAACATGGGAGGACCCAAATACACAAGGCAGTTAATAACAAACATGAAGAAAATAATCAATAGTAACATAATAATAGTAGGGAACATTACTACTCCATTTACATCAATGGAGAGATAATTCAAACAGAAAATCAACAAGGAAATGGTGGCTTTGAATGACACATAGGAACAGATGGATTTAACAGATAAACCCACAACGTATCTTCCTAATACAGAAAAATAAAGATTCTTGTCAAATGCACATGGAATATTCTCCAGAGCAGATCACCCATAGGCCAGGAAACAAGTCTCAACAAATTCAAAAACACTGAAGTCATACCATGCATCATTTCTAAACATAACATGAAAACTAGAAATAAACCACAAAAAGATCTGGAAAGAACACATATACATGGAGGCTAAATAACATGATCCTAAACAATGAATGGGTCAACCAAGAAATCAAACAGGAAATCAAAAATAACATGAAACAAATGAAAACATAATGTTTCAAAATTTTGGAGATGTAGCAAAAGTGGTTCTAAAAGGGAAGATCATAGCAATATAACCTACTATGAGAAGCAAGAAAAAATTCAAATAAACAACCTACCCTTATACCTAAGAGAGGTAGAAAGAGAACAAACAAAACCTAAAACCAGAAGAAGGGAGGAAATAACAAAGATTATACTATAAACAAATGATATAGAAACTAAATAAACAGAACAGATAAATGAAAACAGGAGCCTATTGTTTGAAAAAACAAAATTAATAAACCTCTAGCCAGACTCAATAAAAAAAAAAAAAAAAACAAAGAGAAAGGACTAAAATAAATGAAATTACAAATGAAAAAGGAAAAATAACAACAAACTCCCCAGAAATACAATTGTAAGACAATATGAAAATCTATACAACAAAAATTGCATGACCTAGATGAAAAGGATAAATTCCTAAAACATAAAATTTACCAAAATCTGAAGCAGCAAGAGGTAGAAAATTTAAATAGACTGATAATAAGCAAGGAGATTGAATCACTAATCAAAAACCTCCCAAAGAACAAAAGTCCAGGATATGATACTACATTTAGAAAACCCTAAAGACTCCACCAAAAAACTACTAGTACCAATAAATGAATTCACTAAAGTTGCAGGATACAAAAATCAATGAAGATAAATCTGTTGCATTTCTATACACTAATAATGAAGCAGCAGAAAGGGAAATTAAGAAAAAAAAATCTTGTTTAAAATTGCACAATGAGGGGTGCCTCGGTGACTCAACTGGTTGAGCATCCAACTCTTGATTTTGGCTCAGGTCATGATCCCAGGATTGTGGGATTGAGCCCAGTGCTGGGCTCCACACTGAGCGTGGAGCTTGCTTAAGATTCTCTCTCTCTCTCTCTCTCTGTCTCTGTCTCTGTCTGTCTCTGTCTCTCTCCCCCCCCTCTACTGCCCTCACCGATTCGTGTTATCTCTCTAAAAAATAAAATTAAATAAAAAATAAAATTGCACAATGAATAACAAGATACCTAGCAACGAGCTTAAGCAAAGAGGTGTAGTACCTGTATTCTGAAAATTCTAAGACACTTATGAAAGAAATTCAAGATGACAAAAAGAAATGGAAAGACATTCCATGTTCATGAATTGGAAAAATAAATATTGTTAAAATGTCTACACTACCCAAAAGCAATCAACAGATTTAATGTAATCCCTATCATAACACCAACAGGATTTTCACAGAACTACATGAAATAATCCTGAAATCTGTACGGAAACAGAAAAGATCCTCAATAGCCAAAGCACTTTTGACAAGGAAAAACAAAACTGCAAGTATCATAATTCCAGACTTCAAGTTATATTAGAAAGCTATAGTAATTAAAACAGTACAGTGCTGGCACAAATACAGATAAATAGATCAAATGGAACAAAAGAGATAACCTAGAAATAAACCCACAATTTTATGATCAATTAATATTTAACAAAGGAAGAAAGAATATGCAAGGGGAAAAATACAGTCTCTTCAACAAATGGTGTTGAGTAAACTGGACAGTTACATGCAAAAGAATGAAAGTATACCACTTCCTTACACCATACACAAAAACAAACTCAAAATGGATTACAAACCTAAATATAATACTAGAAATCATCAAAATCATAGAAGAGAGCTCAGGCAGTAACTTCTCTGACATTGGCCATGGCAACATTATTCTACATATTTCATCTGAGGCAAGGGAAATAAAAGCAAAAGTAAACTATGGGGACTACATATAAATAAAGAGTTTGTGTACAGCAAAGGAAACAACAAAATTAAAAGGCAACCTAATGAGTGGGAGAAGATATTACAAATGACCTATTCAATAAAGGGTTGGAATCAAAGATGTATAAATAAGTGATACAACTGTAAGTCCAAAAAACAAAATAATCCAATTAAATATTGGGCAGAAGACATGAACAGACATTTCTCCAAAGACAACATCCAGATGGCCATCAGACACATGAAAGATGCTCAACATCACACATCATTAGAGAAATGCAACTCAAAACTACAGTGAGATATCAACTCACCCCTGTCACAATGGCTGAAATCAAAACCAAAAAACAAGTGTTGGCACAGATGTAATCGAGAAAAAGCAACCATTTTGCACTGTTGGTGGGAATGCACATTGATGCAGCCATTGTGGAAAAGAATATGGAGATTTTTCAAAAAGTTAAAAATAGAATTACCCCATGATCCAGCAATCACACTACAGGGTATTTGCCCAAAGAATACAAAAACACATTTAGATTACCAACAGGATACATACATTTGTATGTTTATAGCAGCATTATCAACAGTAACCAAATTATAGAATTAGTCCAAGTGTCCATCAATTGATGAATGCATAAAGATGTGGTATATGTACACACAATTAAACATTATTCATCCATAAGAAAGAATGTAATCTTGTCATTTTCGACAATATAGAGCTGAAGAATATAATACTAAGGGAAATAAGTCAGAGAAAAACAAACACCATATGATTTCACTCATATGTGGAGTTTAAGAAACAAAACAACTGAGCTAAGGGGGAAAACAGTAGAGGAAGGGAGGGAGGGAGGGAGGGAGAGGGAGAGAAACCCAACACACTCTTAACTACAGAGAACAAAATAATGGTTGCCTGAGGAGAGGTGGGATGGGGAATTGGCAAAATAGGTAATGGGGATTAAGGAGTACACTTATCTTGATGATCACTAACATATAGAATCGGTATATTGTACACATGAAACTAATATAACACTATGTTAATAATACTGGCATTAATGTAAAAATTAATAGAAGAGTAAATGAATAAAAAGAACAGACTAGTGAGCTGGAAAACAGTGACAGAATGCAACCAAGCTGAATAGGAAAAAGAAAAAAAAAACAAATGAAAATAGGTTAAGGGAACTCAGCAACAAAATCAATAATAATAATATTCACATTATAAGGATCTCAGAAGGAGAGAGAGAAAAGGGGGAAGAAAATGTATTTGAAGAAATAATAGCTGATGACTTCTAAATCTGGGGAAGCAGACATCTAGATGCAGGAAGCAGAGAGAGCCCCCCCCCCCAAAATCAACCCAAGGAAGTTCACACAAAGACACATATTAAGATGGCAAAAAGTAGTGACACAGAATTTTAAAAGCAGCAAGAGAAAAGAAAGAAATTATATACAAGGAAAATTCCATAAGGCTATCAGCTGATTTTTCACCAAAAATGTTGAAGGCCATAAGGGAATGGCATGATACATTCAAAGTGCAAAAGGAAAAAAAAAAAAAAACCTGCAACCACGAAAACTCTATCCAGCAAGGCTATCATTCAGAACAGAAGGAGAAACAGAGAATTTCCCAAAGGTTAAATGAGTTCATCTGCATTAAATAAGCCTTCTAAGAAACACTAATGCAAATTTTTGAGTAGAAAGAAAAGGCCATAGTTAGGAGTAAGAAAACAAGCAATGAAAAAAAAATATTCACAGGTACATACAAACATAATTAAAGTACTAATTTAATTAATTACAAAACCAGTATGGAGATTAAAGGAAAAAAACAAAAAACAAAAAAAACAGTAAAACCAATTACATCTACTAAGACCAGTCAAGGGATTCACAAAATAAAAAGTTGTAAAGTATGACATCATGTATGTAAAATGTGCATGGGGAGAGTAAACATCTAGGAATTCTAGAACTGATCAAATATTAAGTTACCATCAACTTAGTATAGACTGCTACATGCAAAGGATGTTATATACAAACATAATGATAACCACAAATCAAATGCCTGTAATACATATGCAAAAATCAAGAGAAAGGAATCCAAGTATATCACTAAAGAAAGCCATAAAAACACTAGAAAAGAGCACAAGAGAAGAAACAGTGAACTACAAATATAATCATAAAACAAGTGACAAAATAGCAGTAATTACATACCTATCAATAATTACTTTCAATGTAAAAGGGTACAATTCTCCAATCAAAAGTTACAGGATGACTTAATGGCTACAAAATATAGACACATCTGTATGCTGCCTACAAAAGATTCACTTCAGATCTATCACACATGCATACTGAACAGGAAAGGATGGAAAAACATTTATCATGCAAATGAAAGTGAAAGGAAAGCTGGGGTAGCAATACTTATATCAAATATGCTAGACTTTAAAACAAAGATTGTGAAGAGATGTATTTGGGGAGGGAGCCACCATAGGGAGAAGTTCCTGCCTCTCTCAAAGAAGTATTGAAGCCAAAGGACTTTGAACCCCAAGAGTCTGGGAGGAAAAGAAACTGAGTCACTACCAGGGATACACTGGGACAACCTGATGGGCCATAGGTGTGTGATCAAGAACTGGGAGAGATAAAATGAATGGAGAGGAGGAATCCCCTTCTGGGGAGAGACAAAAGGAAGAGAAAGAGAGGCTGGGGAAGCAAAAGACTGTATCTGAACAAGAGAAAAACCTTGGTCCCGGATGGAGAAAGATCCAATCTCTAACTGCGGGGCTTTCACTGGACTGGGGCGGGCTGGCTGCCTGTTCACAGACCTAGGGAGGAGGGTAGCCAGCCCCAGTCTCGGTGGCTAGGTCAGGGGCACAATGCAGAGGAGAAAGCGATCCCCTCCCTAGAGTGGTGTGGGACAGGACAAAGCTTGGCCCAGGACCACATATCAGGTGCAGAGCTGCGCTTCCCCCGTACTGGAGTGAACTGAGTGGGAGTTTCAATCCCAGCCAAGCATTGGGGAACAGGAATCGGTGGAGCGAAACAGACCGCCTCTCCTGTGCCTGTGGCACAGTGAGGATGGCTCGAACAGAGTGATTTGGGACACGGGTCGGTGGAGGAGAGACTGGGGGGGTCGCCATTTTTCTCCCCACCACCACCAAGGTGAGGCCTCAGGGATGGGACCCCTGGGCCCACAGTGGAGGCAGGACCCCCTACACCAAGCCATACCCCTCCACACCTCGTAACTGCATACCTACTGAGCCCGATAGACACTGAGGAACCAGAGGGCCCCCTCCTCCACACCAGCACTGGTGTATTGCCTGGATTAATTCTCAGACAATTCATGTTATATAGATATATTTCTCCTTCCTTTTCTCCTCCTTATCTCTTCCTTCCTCAAGTCTGGTTACTCTGGTTGTTGGTTTGTTTAAGCAGACATTAATCCATTCTCTTCATACATGTTCTACACCTCCTGCTTTACTTTCCTTTCTCTCTCTCTGTAATCATTAAGCTGCAAAGTTTCCCTGGGCAACTTTATCTTCTTTTCTTTTTCCCTACCTCCTTCTTCATTTTCCTTTCTCTGGATTAAGCCATTTAGTCTCTCTGTCTGGTCAATGTTTATTTTTTTCTTTTTCCCTGCCCCTGTCATTTCTCTCTTTGTATGTGCTCTTCCATCAGCACCGCCTCCACCCTGCTCTTTACTTGTAGCTGGTGTTTCTGTTTTTTTTTTTTTCCTTTTAGTTTGTTTTTTTTTTTCTTTTTTAAAAATTTGTTCATGTGTTTGCTTGTTTTCTTATCTGTTTGTCTATTTTCCTTTCCAGGGCTACTACAAGGAACAAAGCAAAGCATACCTGGTGGGGGTCCAAAACATCACGACAAGTATGGAAATAAAATAACCAAAGTAACAACACCAGACAGCAAGTACCATTCTCCAAAAAAACACCTGCTGAAGGGCCAGGCCCTGGACGGTGTATGACCCTCCTTGAAAATAGCAGTGCTTGCAGGTACAGAGCATGTAACAAGCTTTTAAAACACATAAAGGAAAGAAACTACCCAAAATGATGAAATGGAAGAATTTTCCTCAAAAGAAATTCCAGGAAGTGACAGCTAAAGAACTGATCAAACAGATATAAGCAATATAACTGAACAAGATTTTGAATAATAGTCATAAGATTAATCACTGGGCTAGAAAAAAACAGAAGACAGCAGAGAATCTATTCCTGCAGAGAGCAAAGAACTATAAAATAGTCATGATTAATGAAAAAAATACTATAAATGAGGTGCAAAATAAAATGGAGCCAGTCACAGCATGGAATCAAGAGGCAGAGGGAAGAATAGGTGATTTAGAACATAAAATTATGGAAAAAGATGAAGATGAGAAAAAGAGAGATAAAAAAAATTCTGGATCATGAGGGGAGAATTAGAGGACTAAGTGATTCAAAAAAATAGAATGATATCCGTATCATAGGAGTTCCAGAAGAAGAAGAGAGGAGAGAAAGGAGTGGAAGGTGCACTTGAACAAATTATAGCTGACAACTTCCCTGATCTGGGGAAGGAAACAGGCATTGAAATCCAAGAGGCACAGAGAACTCCCTTAGGACGTAACGTGAATCAATCTTCTGCACAACATACCATAGTGAAACTGGCAAAATACAAGGATAAATAGAGAGTTCTGAAAGCTGCTAGGGATAAACGGGCCTTAACCTACAAAGGTACACAAAAAAGGGTAGTAGCACACCTATCTACTGAAATCTGGCAGGCCAGAAAGGAATGGCAGGAAATCTTCAATGTGATGACCAGGAAAAATATGCAGTCAAGAACCCTTTATCCAGCAAACCTGTCATTCAGAATAGAAGGAGAAATAAAGGTTTTCCCAAACAAATAAGAACTGAAGGAATTCATCACCACTAAACCAGCCCTACGAGAGATCCTAAGGGGAACTCGGTGAGTGAAATGTCGCAAGGACCACAAAGTTCCAGAGACATCACTACAACCATGAAACCTACTGATAACACAATACTTCTAAAACCATATCTTTCAATAGTAACACCGAATGTAAATGGACTAAATGCTCCAGTCAAAAGACATAAGGTATCATAATGGATAAAAAAAACAAGACCCATCTATTTGCTGTCTATAAGAGACTCATTTTAGACCTGAGGACACCTTCAGATTGAAAGTGAGGGGATGGAGAACTACCTATCATGCTACTGAAAGTCAAAAGAAAGCTGGAGTAGCCATACTTACAGCAAACAAACTAGAGTTTAAATTAAAGGCTGTAACAAGTGACGAAGGGCATTATACAATAATTACAGGGTCTGTCCATCAGGAAGAGCTACCAATTATAAATGTCTATGCACCGAATATGAAAGCCCCCAAATATATAAAACAATTAATCACAAACATAAGCAACCTTATTGATAAGAATGTGGTAATTGCAAGGGACTTTAATACTCCATTTACAACAGTGGATAGATCATCTAGACAGAGAATCAATAAAGAAACAAGGGCCCTGAATGATACATGGGATCAAATGGACTTGACAGTTATATTTAGAACTCTGCATCCCAAAGCAACAGAATATACTTTCTTCGTGAGTGCACAGGGAACTCTCCAAAAAGATCACATACTGGGTCACAAAATAGCCCTGAATAAATAGAAAAGAATGGAGATAATACCATGCACACTTTCAGATCACATTGCTATGAAACTTGAAATCAACCACAGGAAAAAGTCTGGAAAACCTCCAAAAGCATGGAGGTTAAAGAACATCCTACTAAAGAATGAATGGATCAACCAGGCAATTAGAGAAATTAAAAAATATATGGAAACAAATGAAAATGAAAACACAACAACTCAAACCCTTTGGTTGCAGCAAAGGCAGTCCTAAGAGGAAAATACATCGCAATCCAGGCCTATCTCAAGAAACAAGAAAAATCCCAAATACAAAATCTAACAGCACACCTAAAGAAATAGAAGCAGAACAGCAAAGACACCCCAAGCCCAGAAGAAGAGAAATAATAAAGATCAGAGCATAAATAAGCAATACAGAATCTAAAAACACAGTAAAGCAGATCAATGAAACTAACAGTTGGTTTTTTGAAAAAATAAGCAAAATTGATAAACCTCTAGCCAGGCTTCTCAAAAAGAAAAGGGAGATGACCCAAATAGATAAAATCATGAATGACAATGGAATTATTACAACCTATTCCTCAGAAATACAAGCAATTATCAGGGAAAACTATGAAAAATTATATGCCAACAAACTGGACAACCTAGAAGAAATGGAAAAATTCCTAAATACCCACACACTACCAAAACTCAACTGGGAAGAAATAGAAAATTTGACCAGACCCATAACTAGTGAAGAAATTGAATCAGTTATCAAAAATCTCCCAACAAATAAGAGTCCTAGACCAGATGGCTTCCCTGGGGAATTCTACCATACTTTAAAGCAGAGATAATACCTATCCTTCTCAAGCTGTTCCAAAAAATAGAAAGGGAAGGAAAAGTTCCAGATTCATTCTATGAAGCCAGCATTACTTTGATTCCTAAACCAGACAGAGACCCAGCAAAAAAAGAGAACTACAGGCCAATATGTCTGATGAACATGGAAGCAAAAATTCTCAACAAGATACTAATAAATGGAATTCAATACCATATAAAAAGAATTATTCACCAGGATCAAGTAGGATTCATTCCTGGGCTATAGGGCTGGTTCAATATTCGCAAATCAATCAACGTGATACATCACATGAATAAAAGAAAAGATAAGAACCATAGGATCCTGCCAATGGATGCAGAAAAAGCATTTGACAAAATATAGCATCCTTTCTTAATAAAAACCCTCGAGAAAGTCAGGATAGAAGGCACATACTTAAACCTCATAGAAGCCATTTATGAAAAGCCCACAGCTGATATCATCCTCAATGGGGAAAAACTGAGAGCTTTCCCCCCGAGATCAGGAAGACGACAGGGATGTCCACTCTCACTGCTGTCGTTTAACGTAGTGTTGGAAGTCCTAGCATCAGCAATGGGACAACAAAAGGAAATCAAAGGCATCAAAATTGGCAAAGATGAAGTCAAGCTTTCACTTTTCGCAGACAACATGATACTCTATATGTAAAACCTGACAGACTTCACCAAAAGTCTGCTAGAACTGATACATGAATTCAGCAAAGTCGCAGGGTACAAAATCAATGTACAGAAATTGGTTGCATTTTTATACACCAATAATGCAGCAACAAAAAGAGAAGTAAAGAAACTGATCCCATTCACAGTTGCACCAAGAATCATAAAACACCAATGACAAAACCTAATCAATGATGTAAAAGATCTGTATGCTGAAAACTATAGAAAACTTATGAGGGAAATTGAAGAAGATACAAAGAAATGGAAAAACATTCCATGCTCATGGATTGGAAGAATAAATATTGTTAAAATGTCAATACTACCCAAAGCAATCTACACATTCAATGCAACCCCAATCAAAATTGCACCAGCATTCTTCTCGAAGCTAGAACAAGCAATTTTAAAATTTGTATGGAACCCCGAAAGACCCCAAACAGCCAAAGGAATAAAGAAGATAAATAAAGCAGGAGGCATCACAATCCCAGACTTTAGCCTCCACTACAAGGCTGTAATCATCAAGACAGTATGGTATTGGCACAAAAACAGACACATAGACCAATGGAATAGAGACCCCATAATTGGACCCACAAATGTATGACCAACTAATCTTTGACAAGCAGGGAAGAGTATCCAATGGAAAAAAAAGACAGTCTCTTTAACAAATGGTGCTGCTAGAACTGGACAGCAACATGCAGAAGGATGAAACTAGACCACTTTCTTACACCATTCAGAAAAATAAACTCAAAATGGATGAAGGACCTGAATGTGAGACAGGAAACCATTAAAACCCTAGAGGAGAAAGCAGGAAAAAACCTCCTTGACCTCAGCCACAGCAATTTCTTACTTGACACATCTCCAAAAGCAAGAGAATTAAAAAGCAAAAATGAACTATTGGGACCTCATGAAGATAAAAAGCTTCTGCACTGCAAAGGAAACAATCAACAAAACTAAAAGGCAACTGATGGAATGAGAAAAGATACTTGAAAATGACACATCGGACAAAGGGCTAGTATCCAAAATCTATAAAGAGCTCACCAACTCCACACCCGGAAAACAAATAACACAGTGAAGAAATGGGCAGAAGACATGAATAGACACTTTTCCAAAGACAACCAGATGGCCAACAGACACATGAAAAGATGCTCAACATCACTCCTCATGAGGGAAATACAAATCAAAACCACACTGAGATACGACCTCACGCAGGTCAGAGTGGCTAAAATGAACACATCAGGAGACTATAGATGCTGGCAAGGATGTAGAGAAATGGGAATCCTCTTTCACTGTTGGTGGGAATGCAAACTGGTGCAGCTGCTCTGGAAAACAGTGTGGAGGTTCCTCAAAAAGTTAAAAATAGATCTACCCTATCACCCAGCAATAGCACTGCTAGGAATTTACCTAGGGGATACAGCACTGCTGATGCATAGGGGCACTTGTACCCCAATGTTTACAGCAGTACTTTCAACAATAGCCAAATTATGGAAAGAGCCTAAATGTCCACCAACTGGCAAATGGATAAAGAAGATGTGGTTTATATATATATATATATATATATATATATATATATATATATATATATAATGGAGTACTACTTGGCAATGAGGAAGAATGAAATCTGGCCATTTGCAGCAGTGTGGATGGAACTGGATGGTATTATGCTAAGTGAGATAAGTCATACAGAGGAAGACAGATACCATATGTTTTCACTCTTATGTGGATCTTGAGAAACTTAACAGAAGACCATGGGGGAGGGGAAGGGGAAAAAAAAGTTACAGAGTGGGAGGGAGGCAAACCATAAGAGGCTCTTAAATACTAAGAACAAAGTGAGGATTGATGGGTGGGGTGGGGGAGAGGGGAAAGTTGGTGATGGGCATTGAGGAGGTCACCTGTTGGGATGAGCACTGGGTGTTACATGGAAACCAATTTGACAATAAATTATATTTAATATAAAAATAAATAAAAGCATCAGGTTAAAAAAATAAAATGTTCACACTTTAAAAGCATAAAAGTACTTAAGGAGACATAAGCCAATATTTAACTATTTCTTTTTGGAAAGGCACTCTATGTAAAGAGTTATTTTCCTGTATAATCAAATTATTTTTAATTCTTATCAGGAATATTTTGTTTTTGAAAGCATATGCAGCTTAGTAAATAGTCTATATCCTTGAGTATTTATAAATTAAGTTTTAAAACAGCTCAAATAATTTAAAAAGTAATTTTAGTTGTCAGGAGGAATATTTTAACTATGAGAATTACTTCATGCAATTCAACGACTAGTAAAATAAAGCATGAGACTATTAATTATATAAACAATTACTAAATTATTACTTATTATTTCATTACTTATTTTAATAAATTCAGAGTAACAACTCTGTCCCACAAAAGCAGAAAATGCATGTGTCTACACACACACACACACACACACACACACACACATTCTACAGTCAAGTTCTTTTCAATTTAAAAAATTTTAAATTTCAATTTAAAAAACATTAACTAACATGAGGCTAACATTTAGGGCATGTGAATTTTTACCAGTTCTTATTCCAAATAGTTCTATACATTCAGAAATGAATAAGGAGATGAATTTCCTAACCTCAGTCTTACATCATATTCTGATAGACAAGATTACCAATAGTTTTAGTACACTTTAAATACATATAAATATAAGCACATGAATCCAAAGAGAACTACGTATCTTAGACTGCCATCATTGCCAAATATATTCATATATGTCTACATAACCCAGGCAACTTTTAACACCAGTGTTTTCTTGATGATGAATCTTTTTGCCCAAGGCTGGAAATCAAGACATCCCTGGGTCATCCCTTGCCTCTAACACCTAGATACTTTCTACAGGCAGGGTATGAGATCCTTAAATTCAGGTGTCTGCTATTCAAATAGTCACCCTCTGTGTATACTACAATAAGTGAACATCCTCTGTATTGAGTGGGGGAAACTGATTGCTGATATGGAAAATAATGGCATCAATTCAACTACTAAATTGAGCTACGAACCAGCTGACATATTGTGCAATACTTCGGATATTTTAGTTGACTATAAATCCCTGGAGTATTTTTCTATTTGGAAAAACAACATTGGCAGAATAATCTCCTTTACTGACTAATCATAAATTCAATTTGGCAAAGTAGTTGCTATAAAGACAGCATTTATTTTTCTTTGCCCACTGGAAAGACAATGGCTGAAGTACTCTATTTTTAATGGACTGAAAGTTTAAAAAAAGATTGAACAGTAACGTTTATTAACATGTTTATTAATGTGTACAGAATGATGCAGAAGGTCCTAAACTAGATGTTGGGTAATCCCAGGCTCCAGCACCTTGTGCTTCAGGGATGTTGGCCTCTACCAGTTACCTCTCTGCCTTTACATACAATTCCTTTGCCTAGTTTACCCTTCTTCCTCCCCTTTCTACCCTGTTCCTCTTAACTCCTATAAGGTTTAAGACACACCACCATGCTTGCTTTTTGGCTAACATAAACAATAACACTGACTCTGAGAAACTGTTCTCAAAGAACTCCATTAATGGCAATAGGTTTCCCTCCTACCGCCTAAATCCATGTAAAAACAAAAAACAAACTCGTGTGGCCCTTGGGATTGAATCATCTCAACATTTCAATTTCAAAGTTTCAGAAAGTAGTAATTCTCCTCCTTCCAATTCTACAAAATTAAAATGTAAAACATAACCTCATCTAGGTATATCTTTTACTAGGATATGTCTTCAAGACCAATCTACGTTAGGCTTCTCTAAAGCAATTGTGCAGATTCATGGTTTCTCAAACTCTTTTTATTTATTTATTTATTTATTTATTTATTTATTTATTTTTAATTAAATTTTGGTGTTTTTCTTTTTTTTTTTTAATGGTTTTATTTATTTTAGAGACAGGGCATGAGCAGGGGAGGGGCAGAGAGAGAGGGAGACGCAGAATCTGAAGCAGGCTCCAGGCTCTGAGCTGTCAGCACAGAGCCCGACGTGGGGCTCAAACTCACGGACCATGAGATCATGACCTGAGCTAAGTCGGACACTTAACCGACTGAGCCACCCAGGCGCCCCTCTCAAACTCTTTTTAAAGCAAAACCTCAAGTGGAATGTCATTATATAGAAAAAGTATCTCTGCATAACCCTAGGATTCCATCAAACATAACTGAATTGTGCTGTATATGGAGGTACCATGTTAAAGTGAACACAACAGACACACTGGAGTCCAGCCCAGATCCTTTACACTGTGCTTATAAGTAATGTGGCTTTCTTAGCTTTAATTTCCTCTTCTATAAAATGATACTACCACCTGTCTTCCAGTGTTGTTTTGAGAGTCTAAGATAATATATACAAAATCCCTAGCACAAAATTTAGCACATTATAGGTGTTCAATAAATTTTCATTACCACCTCACTAAGTCACATATCTTAATTGGACAATATGGTTATTCAGGGAATAAAAAGTTCCATTGTCTCTTTAAAACATTTTATGTGAGTTAATATATTTGCAATTACACTGCTGACAGGCAAGGAATGAAAATCAGCTGTGTCTTAATATATTACTGCTTTAAATTTCAATAAATAAGAATCATTAGGGTCCAACATATTCATTTTGCATACATAACGAAGTCTTGCTTTAAGATTTCAATCTGCTACCTCAAGAAAATTCTTATGGTCAGTTTACTAGAAGAATTTCATAGTAGAAATCTCACGTCCTCTCTGAAGTGGCAGAGCAACACCAAGTAAAAGTAAATTATCCAAACACAGTAAGGCAGAAAGCTATTTGATTCCAAGTGTTAACAGTAGGATTATGTAGTCCTTTGGGCAGACAGAAGTAAAGGATGGGGGAAAAAATGGAGGTAAGAGGAAGGAAATAAAAATATTCCACTAGCACCTGCCTGCTCTAGAACAAAGCAGTAATACCAATACCATAGATTGTTTATTCATACATTTGATGACAAGATGTGGCATTATGAATCCAATTTTCCTCTTTTTCAGCTCCCAGCATTTTGATCATCCCTTGTGTATTTCTGGTAGGTAGAGTTTGGGATCCCAGAAATACAGGGAGATCATCAGAATTGAAAGGAACCCTAAAAATCACTTGTCAACTTCCCTCTTGTTACAGATGTGAAGACTAAAGCCTAGAGCTAGATAATTGAGCAGTAATTACTGAATAAAAGAACAATAAGGAACCCAAATCCAGCACAACTCATTATTTCACTCTTTGCATTTTAGCTTTCGGAGTGAATTACTCAGGATTGGTCCTTAAATCGCCTCAAATGATTAGCCATAAGTAATCCTTACATGCAATACTTCTTGTAAGACACAACATTCTAGTAGCTAGCAAGGCCATAAATTATGAGACCAATGTCAGGTAAAGATATTTACAAAGCACATTTGAGGTATTATTAATATTTAGCCCAGGGGCGCCTGGGTGGCGCAGTCGGTTAAGCGTCCGACTTCAGCCAGGTCACGATCTCGCAGTCCGTGAGTTCGAGCCCCGCGTCGGGCTCTGGGCTGATGGCTCAGAGCCTGAAGCCTGTTTCCGATTCTGTGTCTCCCTCTCTCTCTGACCCTCCCCCGTTCATGCTCTGTCTCTCTCTGTCCCAAAAATAAATAAACGTTGAAAAAAAAAAAAAATATTTAGCCCAAAAAATATCACAACACATTTGTCAATACTATAAAAGCCTCAAGAGATTCTGATATGTAATTAGTTCTGCTTTAGGATATAAAGCCATTCATAATGGCAAAACAGGCATTCTTAAGGCAGCTGGTATTCTTTGCCTGTAACACAGTCTCATCTTTCTGGGTGACTACAACAGGAGACAATGATACCAGTCCAGTTCACTTATTTTTCTCTACTCTCAGAATGTCTATAGTAACTATTATCTACTTCATTACTTACCAACCTTTTTCAGGTTGGAACCCCTTGGAAAAACAGATGTCAGCTACATATATTTTCCCCCAGGAAAAGGCACATACTAACATAGAAAATCTTACATACGGTTTCAAGTTTAGCACACATATGATCAAGAATCACCGTTCAGGCATTCACCTCAGTTAGCATGGGCTACCTTGTACTGATATTTATCCCCACTCATGTAGGTCCTGACTCAGATCAAAAGGTGGTAGAGGGGCTCCTGCATGGCTCTGCCTTAAGGTTAAGCATCAGACTCGTCATTTTGGCTCAGGTCCTGATCTCACGGTTCATAAGTTCCAGCCCTGAGTTGGGCTCTGCACTTACAGCATGGAGCCTGCTAGGGATTCTCTCTCCCCTTCTTTCTCTTCCCCTCCCCCACTCACTCTTTCTCTTTCAAAATATGTAAGTATTTTAAAAAGGTGCTAGAAGTTAGGAATAAGTCTTACAATCCTCTGTATCAAAAGCTGGGTGCATTCCTCAGCACATAGTATTGACTCAATACATGTTAATAATTAATTCTTAACAAAAGGTCATTTACCCATTTTGTGTTCATTATAAGCCAAATACTGTGCAAGAAAATGAGGATTCAAAGATGAAAGACAAGGATCCAATCCTCAAGGAACTCACAGTCCAATGTAAGAGATAAATAGGTAAAACTATAATTAATTACAATAGTGGGAAAAAATGCTAAAGTGGAGGAGAAAACATCGGGAAAGGAGTACAGAAGAGGAACTGGTGCTCACAGATTTTTAGGTTTGTTGAGGATGGTGAGTTAGGAAATTAAGATGACATCAAAAGCTTCCTGGATATGAAGCATGCTTGAGCCAAGTCCAACAAAAACAACAAAATGCCAGAAAAGGGGTAGAAACTTAGAGAAGGAAAGAAAAAAAAATGGGGCAGCTTGGAGTAGGAAGTATCCCTTAATTTCTCTTCTATTGTTTCATTCCTGTAAGTTAATCAAACACTACTGAAACACCTGTATTAATATTACACACATATTGCTCTTAGTTCTACACTTGTAAAACACCTATACAAACACATTACAACAACAAATATCTTTACAACAACACATTATCTGGCCATTCCATCAAGTTCTTTAAAGTGAAAGTTAATCTAGTCCACCATGATAAATTCAGTGTGTTTAATAGAAAACAGAAGTCACAATTACCATGCTAATTCAACTGTTAGCACATTTGGTCTTCCTATATACTGTAGTAATGAGATTTTTGCATTTTATATAGGTGACAAATGTTACTCAAGTTTCAGCTCAAATCTTTTATTTATGGAAGACAGGCCTGAGTCCATGTCATTTTACTCCTCTATAAGGCAAAGGTCTGGATTCTACACTTCTTTTGATAGAATGAAGGGTAGTTAATAGATCATTTTAGGTATAAAACTATTGATAACAGTATTACTAATTTGAATTATAGTCAGGCATACATGCTTTTCAGTAGAGAAAATTAGTAACTAATTATCTTGTTATTGGAAATCACATAAGGTGGGCTTAGGAAGAGCAAAAATAACTTGCATTATTCGAGTCGGAAACAAAAGCAATTTTAGAGCTTTTACCTCAAATCCTTCCCTAAGTTCTGGGGAAAGAGATAGCAATTTGTGCTCTATTTCATAATACTTAACTGTATGTTCAAAACTTTACAATTTATAAGCCCTTCCATTTCATTTTACCTTCACAGTAGGTTTATAAGGTTGGCAGGTTAGTATGTTTACAAATGAGTAAAGGTTGTCTTACAGAGGCTTTATGACTTGCCCTAACTCACTTCTTAAGAGGCAGAACTGGGATTAGAAATTCATCTTCTGACTCATAGTCCCGTGCTCTTTCCTTTATGATGCTGCTTTTAAAAACAATCATCTAACACATCTTCCATAACTCATATCCTTTAAACTGCAGTGATAACTGGACCTTTCTGTTATCTACTCTGTTCATGAAATAGATCATTTTATTCTTGGTTTATCTTGATCAGTCTGCACAGAATAGGTTATCAATATTCTCAGTCTGGCTTATATATTTTTATCCTCCCAGCAGAAGTCTTCCTTTTTATCAGATTTACAAAGTAATGAAGACAAAAGAGCTTTAACATGAGCTATCAAACAATAACAATTACCCACATTTTGTCATTTTGCCAAGTTTCATTCAGTGGCAGAATACCAAGCTACTCTATTTTCTACAATGCCAACTCCTGGAAGAAGGCGAAATTACAGAGAAATGAAAATCCTGTGATGGTATTTCAGTTGTAAAAAACGATTTCATCCTTCAATTCAGGGTATCACACAGCTTGGTTCCTAACCCTCACCTGACCTTAGTGCTTAAGTGGAAACACAGGTGCAACTGATGAACTTTTATAGCTTTGGGGAACTATGAGTTTCCTCATGTGCTAAATCAAATTATTAACAACAAGCACTCACTCAATTTAGTTTGCAGGGCCGCTATTAAGGACTTCACTTCATTACCAGTCACCTAAACCCAGAAAAACGAAGAAATTCCACAAAAACTATTTGCCCTCGTATTGCATTCAAAACCTATACCTCTGCTCTAAACCTCTAGCAAACTCCTGCTGCCTTTTTCCATACAACTCCCCCTCAATTTCTAAGAAGCAGATAAAGTAACTGAAAGGACAGGTGACAGCAGCCCTGAACGACAAGGGTTCACGCTCAAGAATCATTTCAAGCCAGTCCCCCTACTCCTCTGACTCTCGCCAAAGCAGTCCCGCTTCCTGGATAAAGGCGGCTACCAGGAAAACAACAGCAACAACAAACAAAAGTTACAGGCGCGTATCAACCAGCATCAGTGCCCCCATCCTTCCACAACTAGACCTATAAGGTCACCAGGCCCTGCCCTTCTCCCATTCCCTAAACCCTGGCAGCAGCTTTTCAGACGGGAAAGGATACTCTCCATATTCGACATGGTCCCACAACTTTTCTCGTGAGGAGACAGCCCAAAGCAGTGACAGGAGTTTCATAAGAGAGCGTTCAGCGTACCGCCCTGATTCCGACCTGCTGCTCCCCAAGCTCCCAGATTCGCAGTCCCACTTCCTGTTTCCGCGCAAAGCCTGCGGGGGATGGGGAGGGGGGGTGGTGGAGCGGTCTGCGACTGAGGGGCGGAGCTTGTATAATGCCAAAATGGCTGCCTCCAAGAGAGGCTGTTAGGGTGGGCTGCAGTCGCTTGGGGGCGTCGGCGGGCTCTAGAGGTTATGCCCCTCCCCCTTGTGTTCTTAACCCAGCCCCTAACGGATTTCGTCCTCCGGCTAACCGTCTAGTTCTTTCTGTTGTTGCACTCCGAACTCTACTTACTCTTCCACCCCAACTCTTTCCACAGATTTCACACTATCCTTGGCCCCTCACTTCTGTTTTCAGAGTTTAAGTCTTACGGAGGAAGGAAAAGGTATAGGGCTTTTAAAATACTTTAAAAATATGTATAACCGTATGAAATGAGGGCTTGCGGGATTAGCGGGGTTGGTAATTTTGATTTGTGAGGTTCAGTTGAACTTTTAAAAAGGATCATGATCCTTAAAGTTTTAAGTTAGAAGGGGAGGACAAAATAAGCGCAGGTTTAAGAGGTGAAGCTGCTGTGAAGTATAAATTCGTACAAAATAGATTATTCTTATTTTTCACAGTAGATGGTGTAAATTACGAAAATTACTATGAAACCTTTCCAAAATATAATCGGTGGCAGGTTAACTGAACCACTAAGTGGTCGGCGTTTTGTATGCGATATTAAAATATCCAAAGGTAATTTATTAGACGCCATCTCTAGATTTGTGGGAAGGAAGGGGGGATCTTTACCGGTATCGCTGCATTTCGATTTAAAACTCTTGGAAATTCCAAGATCTACTTTGGAAAAAAAATAGCTAGGATTATTGTTCTCTTTCTGAGGAATTTTATAAGTTTGGCTTTAATTTTTTTCTCATCTTTAAAATTTCAATATGTGGGAAAATAATGAATACATTATTGTCTTTTTATCTTTAGGATGGTTTCCTGGTGCACCAAAATGGTCCTATAAGGTCCAGACTGTTACCTAATTATAAATGCTTGATGCTGGAAAAACCTTTTTGGGGGGAATATATAGTTTCGGGGAAAGTACAATTTGGAAGCCACTTACATAAATGAAACTATATAAAGATTATATTTATTTTTTGATCCTGCTCTGTTTCTATATGTTTCAGATGAAGGTTTACCTTTATAGAGACAAAAAAAAATGGCACATTTCATTGTTGTTCCATCACTTTCCATGCTAGATAAGCAATTGCATTTCACTGTTTGAGAACTTTATTTTTTTGTATGAAAATGAAAAATATTTTTAAATAAGTTCTTTCCTATATGCTTAATATGTATTAACATAGCTCTTACAATAAATCCACATGTAGACCAGAACAATTCACTAAAGCTTCAGAATTTCCATATTTTGTGTTATTTTTAGTTATATGTGCATAGCCTATAAAATAAGCCTTTAAAGAAAGTGTTTTTAAAGTGTTTTGCATCGCATAGAACTTCTTAAGAGAGGAATCTTTAGGATAGACTAGGGTTTTTAGTAGAATTAAGATATAAAGATTTTTACAATTAAGAAGTTTGTTATTGTTGTCCATGTTAAGTAAAAAAAAATGCATATCCTGTATCTTTGATTGATTAACCACTTAGAAGATTAAGAAATTGTTATGAGTTGTGAACTAATGTTGATTCCAAAACTTGCCCGGTTTTTTGTTGGATATCTTATGTCTTAAAGTTAGCTTTATAATTTATTTTTTGATTTTAGACATAGTAATAGAAGTATTTAAAGTATATGTATAATTGCTGCTGCTGAAGCAAGGAATTGAAATGTCTTAAAATCATAAACTTCTTTTATTACAAAGAAATATAGAAAGCAAAGACATCAAATTTCAATTGTTTTCATTAAATATTGAATATGTATAAAATATTTGTAAAACATGAGTATAGAATAAACAAAAGCAATACAGCAAACATCTGTGACCCAATTTAAGAAAGCTACCATTCCTTTTAAATTCCCGTGTGTACCCCTTCCCTGATCACATTCCTTTCCTTCCTTCCTTAGAGGCAACTGCTGTCTCAAATCTATATGTAATTTCCTTGCTTTTCTTTATAATTTTATCATAGTTTTTATATCCCTGAACAATATTTAGTTATTGTTGTGCAAATAACAAAAGTTATTTAGTTGTGCATAAACTCTGTGTAAATCATACTGCTTTTTCTTCTTTGACTTGCTTTTGTAATTCATTGTAATGTTGCTTGTCTGTATTACTGCTTGTAACCATAGTTCATTCATTTTCACTGCTGTAGAGTATTCCACTATATGAACATTTTATAATTTCCCATTCATTATTCTGATGATGGATATCTGGGTTGCTTCCAGGTTATATAGCCTCTAATAATAGTGTTATATTAACACATACTCTAAACACTTAAGATCCATAACTTACTTAACTCTCCTAACATATTAGGATGAAATCTGGAAATGTTTACTTTATTATAGAGATGATTAAAGTTAACCTTTTTAAAGTCAGATATAGGGGCGCCTGGGTGGTGCAGTCGGTTAAGCGTCCGACTTCAGCCAGGTCACGATCTCGCGGTCCGTGAGTTCGAGCCCCGCGTCGGGCTCTGGGCTGATGGCTCAGAGCCTGGAGCCTGTTTCCGATTCTGTGTCTCCCTCTCTCTCTGCCCCTCCCCCGTTCATGCTCTGTCTCTCTCTGTCCCAAAAATAAATAAACGTTGAAAAAAAAAATTTAAAAAAAAATAAATAAAGTCAGATATAATCTTTAACAATATAATTTTACTCTTTCACCCTAGGAACTATTATTCATTTATTTTTTTTAATTTTTATGTATTTATTTTATTTTGAGAGAGAGACAGAGTGTGAGCGGCGGGAGGGGCAGAAAGAGAGGGAGACACAGATCTCAAGCAGGCTACAGGCTCCGAGCTGTCAGCACAGAGCCCAATGCGGGACTCGAACTCACAGACTGAGACCATGACCTGAGCTGAAGTTGGAAGCTCAACTGACTGAGTCACCCAGGCACCCCTCATTTATTGTTTATTGTATTTATATTTCTTATTATTTTGAGTTATCTTGGATCTTGGCTTTGGTTCTTCCACTCTATCAGATTAATACCTCCAACTCTGTCTCACCTAAATAGGCAACTACCTTGTTCTCCTTTCACCCTTTGAACAGGGCTATAATGATAAAGATGGCAAGTATTGGACCTCCCAAATTGTTCTTTTGGATTTTAGTTAACTTTAGATATGAAGGTTTAACTGAAGCAACATTAGTCACATATTGATAAACCCGGATGTGGTAAATTTCATTATGGATACTTATATGTGTTTTAAAATATCTGTGCATTTTAACTATGATAATTGAGATATAAAGAGCCAATATACTATCTTAACTCAGCCTCTATTGAATATATTAAAATTTGATATTATTCAAATAAAGTTAATGTAAATTATACTAATTCCTACTGTAAATTGAGTTATATTCATGGTTAATCAACTATGCTTACAATCCGTGTTAAAAAAGAACAAGCTTTGCTTTTTAAAGTTAAAAATATTTATTAAAAATTGCAGTTAAAACCTAAATTAGTTAATTTTTTTCAATTTAATTTTAGTTCTTTTGTGACTACACAGCATTTTTGTTATATTTTAACAAATGGTTTCAAGATGATCAGAAAATCAAATGGTAAATCTGGTTAAACTTTCACTGAAGTATGAAGTAAACTCTCATACACTATGAATGAGAATGGTGTACTATATGTAGTATTTCTCAAAGTTTGGTGTTCTTGTTAAAAATACAGATGGCTGGGACTCATCTCTATAGATTCTGATAGAATAAATTTGGAATAGGTCTTAGAAGTCTGTATTTTGCCTCTGTTTGTGTAATTGAAATGAACATTGTAATATAGAGTAACATATATCCTGCATTGCCTAAAATAGCTCAATGTGGATGCAACTTCATAGTTTACAAAATGCTTCTTATACATCATTTCATTTGATACTTAAAAGTAATGTAAGGCAACCTCAGCAGGCATTATGATCCTCTTTTTACCAATTAAGAGAAAAAATTAAAAACCAAAACTCAGAGATATCATATGATTTGCCCAAGCAATTTTTTTTTTAAAGTAAGCTCTACACCCAAGTGGGGCTTGAACTCACAGCCCCAAGATCAAGAGTCAAATGTTTGATCAACTGAGCCAGCCAGGTGACCCTGTCCAAGCAAGTTTTGAGCAAATGGAGTCTATATTCAGTTCAGGACTCCTTGATTTCTAACCCAGTACTTTTGAATGCATATAGCAGATTGGCAAGTAGGAATCATTAGACCACTTCTGTTTCTTGCTTTCTATACTTTAGGTACCCATTGGGTATAGGAGTAAAATGAACAGATATTCCAGTTGTCCAGCAGTCTTTCTGGTTTCTATAAGAAGATTCAGTTTTTTAGAAATCCTAGAGAGGTAGAATCTAAGGGTTTTTTTTAGTTTTTGGTTTTTGGGGTTTTTTTAGTTTTTATTTAAATTCCAGTTAGCATAGTGTAATATTAGTTTCAGGTGTACAATTTAGTGACTCGACACTTACATACAACACCCAGTGCTCATCATAAGTATCCTCCCTAATCCCCATCACTTATTTAATCCCTCCCCCTACCTCCCCTCTGGTTACCATCCATTGTTTCTATATAGTTAAGAGTCTTTCTCGGTTTGCCTCTCTCTTTTTTTTCCCCCTGTGATCATTTCTTTTGTTTCTTAAATTCTACATGTGAGTGAAATCACATGATATTTGTCTTTCTTGGACTGACTTATTTCACTTAGCATAATACTCTCTAGCTCCATCCATGTCATAGGGTCTTTCTTTGCTCACAATGGAAAAAGTTTTTCCCTAGGCTGGTATCATTTGTCTCCTGGGTTTCCTAGTCTATAACTCTTCAAGTGACAGAACAAAGAAATTAGAGCACAGCAGAGGTAAAGCTCTATTGTCTGAGACATATAGAAGGTGAGGTAGGAACAGAAGTTTAAAGACAAGAAGATGGGTTTGAGTGGCTGCAATAGGTGACCTGAAAAATATCCAGTTTGTGATTAGCAAGTGAGAGATAAACATGAGGAGACCAGATAAGAAGCTGAGTGTAAGAGTCAACTGAACAGAAACAGAAAAAAGTCTTGGATAATTAGGAAAAATACATCCATATATCTACCACCTTTATAAGTGATCATTCCTAAGATTTCATTGTTATTTTAATAACAAATGGTGATATTTGGTGATTGTAGTATATAGTTATCAGAAAGAGAATTTTTCTGGAAAGCTTTGATTATAACAGAGCACTCAAGACATTAAAATTTGCTTTTGCCAGGAAACCTTTTTAAAATGTGAATAATCAATACAATTATATCTTATCATTAGATGAGTTGATTGATTCTTAATGAGTGACATGAGAAAGAATAAAGTATTTTCCATTATTATTAGAGATGCTTTCCCCTTTGGGATGATTCCAAAGTAGTTTTGAGAGTTGTATAATTCAGAAATTCTTTAATATAGGTATAAATGCTTATAAAGAAATTCAAATTTAATATGCCTTTTTCTTATTTCTGTTATTTTACCATACAGGAGCTATTTGAAGAAAACTCAAGAGAAGAAAAAGCAAAAATAAGAGACTTTTATCAGAAGGACAAGTGAAGGCAAGGTAAAAAACAAAGCGCTTGCTCTCTTAAAAAGCTACTATTCTGTACTCGTATATCCCATTTTACTAACCACGGCACCTACACACTTAGTTCTAGACACTGCTTTTATTTACTTTCTCACCATAGACCAGTTGTAGAATTTCAAGTCAAAATTCTGTCAGTCATTCCTATGGTTTTAGAAATTTATCTGGTAACTGGTTAGTACAGAGCATGCTTTGTAAATCCTTTGAGTTCTCTAAATTTTAGTACGCACATTCTATCTTTTAAAGTTTTTTTTTATTTTAATTCCAATGTAATTAAAATACATTCTATTATTTTTGCATGTTATTTTTTTCCCAAAATCATCTATAATGTGGCCCATAATTCTTACCTCTGGGTCAGGGTTTCTCAACCAGCACTATGGACGTTTTCGGCTGGTTAGTTCATTTGTTTTGGAGGGCTGTCCTATACATTATAGGATTTTTAGCAGTATCCCTGGCTTCCAGATGCCAGCTGCTTCCTCCCATCTCCAAAGTTGTGACAACCAAAAATGTTTCCAGAGATTGCCAAATATCCTCTGGAGGATAAAATCTCTAAGGACCAGTACTCTAGCTCTAACATCAGCTAGTGCTGCCTTATGTGTAAAACCAACAGACATACAACAGCAATAACTGCAAAACATCTTTAAGCTTACTCTTTTTTAGGAATAACTGTGGCAAAAGCAAATGCAACAATAACATCTCTAGATTTTGAACTGTTTTACTAAAATTGCTAAAATTGGATCCAGGACAGGGGTTTTGAAGTCATTGTAAAATTTTTCTCTATGGAGGCTTTTGAAACAGCAGGACATTTAGAGTCATTCAGAGCTAGGTTTGAATTTCTGGCTCCTATATTTAATAGCTGATTATTTTGGACAAGTTATTTAATCTCTGTGTTTCAATTTCCTCATTCGCACAAACAGGGGTAATAATATTTATTTCCTAGGTTTATTATGAGGATTAAATGAGATTATTCTGAATGTTAAAATACTTAAAATAGAGGCTCTCAGAAATCATAGCTTAGTAATGTCTTCTGCAGCCAAAACACCCTAAATAAAGAGGTAACCATCAAGAAAGGTATTTGAAACAAAGGAGAAAATCATACTGATATAAAAGCATGGTACCTTGGTGTGTGGAAAAATTTTGGCATTTCTATTCACCACTTCTTGAGAAAGAATTAATGTCAATAAAGTGGTCAGAGGGGCACCTGGGTGGCTCAGTAGGTTAAGCATTCAACTTCGGCTCAGGTCATGATCTCCTAGTTTGTGAGTTCGAGCCCCAGATTGGGCTCTGTGCTGACAGCTCAGAGCCTAGAGCCTGCTTAGGATTCTGTGTGCCCCTCTCTCTGCCCCTCCTCTGTTCTCCCTTTCTCTCCCTCTCTCTCTCTCTTCAAAAAAAATAAATAAACATTTAAAAGAAAAGAAAAGAAATGGGTCAGAGAAGAAGTAACAAAAAGTGTCAGAAGGGCTTTGATCAGAATGGACTATTTAATATTCTTCTGTCTAGAAAGAATGGGCGCATGTTGATTGAATCAGCATAAATGGTGGAGTGTATGGGTAGAGTAAATATGAATTTTTTCCTAGGATCTTGAGCAACAAAGAGTAGGCGATCTTCCTGTGACTCAGCCTACTCGATGATAGAGGGAGGTATTTATTTTTTGTTTGTTTTTAATGATTTTATAGTATATTCTCTCAATATTACATGATTCTCTTTGTATGTTTTATAAGAAAAAAAATTTAAATGTTTTAATGTTCATTTATTTTTGAGAGAGAGAGAGAGAGAGAGAGAGAGAGAGACAGTGTGTAAGCAGGGGAGGGGCAGAGAGGAGACACAGAATCTGAAGCAGGCTGCAGGCTGTGAGCTGTCAGCACAGAGCCCAACATGGGGCTCAGACTCACAAACTGTGAGATCATGATGTGAGCCAAAGTTGGGTGCTTAACTAACTGAAGCACCCAGGTGCCCCAAGAAAATGTATTTATATGAGAAAATTTTTAAATATAAAGGTTATAAATAATAATATATTAAATACCCATGTTTCCACCTCCAAGAGTTTACAATAGTCAATATTTTGTCCCATTTGTTTCCAGTTCTTTTTAAAACCAAGTAAATAAAATATAGTGAAGTTGAAGTCTTCTTTGACCACGCTCACTAGTATTATTCTCTGCTCTCCTCCTGGAGACAACTACATTCATGAGGTACTATGTGTATCCTTTTCCACGCATAAATATGCATTCAAGTAAAATATACAATATTTTGGGGGCATCTGGGTGGCGCGATTGGTTGAGTATCCAACTTCGGCTCAGGTCATAATCTCACAGTTCATGAGTCTGAGCCCTGCGTCAGGCTCTATGCTGACAGCTCAGAGCCTGGAGCCTTCTTCAAATTCTGTCTGTCTGTCTGTCTGTCTGTCTATCTCTCTCTCTCTCTCTGCCCCTCCCCTGCTCTCACTCTAGGTCTCTCTCAAAACTAAACATTTAAATAAAATAAAATAAAATAAAATATACAGTATATTTATGTTTTTAAATTTACATAAATATTAGTATATGTCTAGGTTTTGTACCCTTTATCAAACATTACTTTTGATATCTACCCGTGTTGATGTATCTACATTTGTATATGTAATAATTTATTATACAAATATGGCTCATTTTATTTATCCACTCCCTCTTCATGGACATTTATAGGTTGCTTTCATTTTTTTCCCCAATTACAAGAAATGCTGCAGTAACTAACTGTATAATGCTGTACACATTTGCAAGAGTTATCTAAGGTATATACTGAAAGTAGAATTACTGGGTCATTGAGTAGAAATATCTATCTTAAGATAAGTGGACAAGTAGTTAAAAAGGTTTTGTATACTGGAAATGAAGTTTCAAAAAGGAGTTAAATTTGCATGCATTTGATGGAAGCATTTTATGGCTTTTATTTGGGATGCTTTAGAAGTCAGACATGCCTGCTTATTTCAAAAACAGTTTAATGAAATATTGATTGCCTACTATGTGCTTAGAACTGCACAACTGATATTATGAGAAACAGAATACTGAGCTGGATGAACTAATCCAGGGTGGCTTTTATTATGCTCTTATTCAGTCAAAAGGAAAGACTACAGGACAAGATCAATGTACCACGCAAAAGTATATGAAGTGTGAGTATATCAGGTTCATTGCCTGTTTGATTTGCGTAGCTCTGGTCAAGGTTTGTCACATGCTTTCCTCCTCTCTGAACCTCACATTTATAAGACCATTATTGATTAGTTGTAGCTGAGATACACTGAAAGTTAACATTTGTCCTAAGCTGAATCTTGATCAGATCTAGGCAGTGATCCAGACTACATAAAAATTAATAGCCTGTTCCTTTTTTCAGATTTAATTCTTTATAAAAGAAATCACCGAATATTTCATATCTATCTAACTGAAGTTACCCTAACTGGAGGTAAGATACAAAGTTTAGAGAGGCAGAAATATATGACTTGGAGGAAAAAAGAGAGGTTGTGGAACTTGCTAAAGATCATACATTAGATTGTTGTGAATTTAGCCTTTCATTTCTTATTTCACCTTTCAAATAACTCCTCATTTAATATGTATTTATGAGCAGGGTAGAAAGGATCATCTTGAAAATTCCCTTTGACAATTATGTTAATAAATAAAGTATGGTTTTAGTAAGTTCAACTTTGTATAGAGGGAAGGAAAGAAAGATTATGGGCATATATTTGATAAGCATATTTTCCATTATATTATTATTTTATAGTTCTTCATTTTTTTATTTAAAGCAGTAGTAGTTGTTAGTGTTCCTTTCTCCTTTCTTATTACCCTTTCCCTAATTTTTTTTAAAAAAATTTAATGTTTATTTATTTTTGAGAGAGAGAGAGAGAGAGACAGACAGAGCGTGAGCAGGGGAGGGGCAGAGAGAAAGAGAAACACAGAGTCTGAAGAAGCTCCAGGCTCTGAGCTGTCAGCACAGAGCCCGATGCAGGGCTCAAACTCATGAACTGTGAGATCATGACCTGAGCCAAAATCGGATCAGATGCTCAACTGACTGAGCTATCCAGGTGCACCTCCCTAATTTTTTATTTTTTATTTATTTTACTCATTCTCATATTCATCCTTAGTACCAACCCTTTGGAATACTTTAAAGTCATGCCTGATCAAGGAATCTCAAGCTCAACTGAGATTTCTATACTTAGACTCAGAAGGGTTTACTAGAATTCATAGGATACAGTGCAACTTTAAGGTGAAGATTTAGTTAACTGGAATTCATAGGATACACTTCAATTAAGTGAAGATTTAGTTAATAGTCTTATATTAGGCAAAGAGGGACCACATCAGGTGCATGAATGTATAAATGTTCCAATACTTCATGTTTTTTAATATTTACTAGAAATCTATCAACTTCTAAAAAGTTACCGTTTAGAAATTTGGTGTCAATCAGAGTGATACAACCACTTCTAGTAATCACTGCGATAAACAACTTTGGTTACTATATAAATTGTTATTATCTTTTTATCTGTGTGCCTATCTCTTCATTCAGTTTATAACCTTCTTTAGGACCAGGTCATTTTATTACTTATGACTTGTGACCCCTGGAACCAACTGATTTCCTTGCATATAGTTGAAACTTAGTACATTTTTAATATTGATAAGGTTTTATTACTTTTTAAATTAGAGCTATTTCTTATATTCAGAGAGATGACTTCATAACCAGTTACATGTCTGTGATTGGGAAACATATGCAAATATTTGAGGAGTAAGAGATTTGTAAACGATTTATTAGCTGAGAGTAAGAAATTTGGAAAAGATTATTAGCTGAAGAGAGAAGACAAGAAACTCTTATTTTCAGCAGGCAAACATGTCTGTTAAAATAATCTCTCTCTAAGTGAATATATCTGAAGTTGAGAACTGCCTGTTCAATACAAATAGCAGATTATTTATGTTTATACATGTTAGATGCTTTTGATACCAGTCAGTAACTGAGCATGAATGAGCTTCCAACAGAATTAGCAGTGGAAACTACTCTCTTATGAATCTCAGGTATCTCTGTTCTGATAATGATAAAAATTAACTAATTTTAGTGCTCGCAAAGTTGTTCCTGATTTTATGACCCTGATATCTTTATAAATGGTATAAGTTAGTTGATTGATGGTCCTGTAATTTTACAGTTATTAAATATCATATATTGAAGTGTCCTTCTGATTAGAATACCTTTCAAGAGAAATATATCCACCCCCACCACAAAAGATAATTTTTGTTGTGAATGACTAAAAAAGAAGACCTTGTCAAAATACCATGTAGTTAAGTGTTACAGGAGGCAAGTCCTGGTTTATTATTTTTTAACTGTGTCTGAAGCATTTTGGTCATAGAGATGTAGTAAGAACTTTTAAATACTTGTCCTCTCTAAAACTGAATGGGCAAAGAACTATCTTCAAGCTTATAATCATAGGACAAATTGATATCATTATACACAAAGAATACACTGATTTTATTAAATCAGTAGTTTTCTTCATGAAGCAGACTTGTGGTTTTAATTACTCTTTGGGAACTTTTTTTTTGGAGAAAGGTTCTCCTAATGTCTTTGTACTAATGTAGTAATAGGAGATGTTTTTGTTGAATCTAATTAATTAATGAACATTTTTGGATACCTTCTTTTTCCCACAACTCTGGATGAAAAAGAAATGTAAGACATGAATGTGTCCTCAAGGAAGTTATAATTCAGTTGTGGAAATCAAACCAGCATATATTGAACAATTAGAGAACACTAAGTGTTAACTTTGCAACACTGGCTTGATGTTGAAGATATCAGTATTGACTAGAATGCTCAAGGTTTCATGGAAGACATCAGAATTAGAAGATTAGGGTAGGCCATGGGAGAAAGGAAAGTAATTCCAGATAGGTAGAATGACATGATTGAAAACATAGGGATAAAGATTAATACCTATTTACACTCCAGGGGTATGTCTGTGTTGGTATAGTCAGTAACCCCACTTTAAATCCTAACTGGGAGACTATGAAACTCTAGTGTTTATGTAGTTAAGTAATGTATTTCTTGTTTCTTCTATGGCATGTTTTCACTGACTGAAAATGCTACCAAATAAGCATATCAAGGGTAATATCTTAGTAACGTTTTCCTAGTTAACTCTGTCCTGTGTAGTAGAGATTAGAGATGTCAGTCTTTAAAAGATAGTTTAGAGAGGTGCCTGGGTGGCTCAGTCCTTTGGGCATCTGACTTCAGCCTAGGTCATGATCTCGCCATTCCAAAGTTTGAGCCCCACGTCGGACTCTGTGCTGACAGCTCAGAGCCTGGAGCCTGTTTCAGATTCTGTGTCTCCCTCTCTCTCTCTCTGCCCTTTCCCACTCACACTCAGTCTCTCTCAAAAATAAACATTAAAAAAATTAATAAAAAAATAAAAGATAGTTTAGAGCTGTGTGATATTAAAATAATTTTAGAAGGTCCAGAACCAGATGAGTGAGACTGAGAAATCAATTGTCCCTGGTTTATTGGTTGATATTTATGGCTTCATTAAACTATCTTACATATAAGCAAACACAAATGTACAGCTTTTACTGTACTGCCTATAGCGACACCATTTTTTTTTTTTAGTTTGCACTTAATATGAAACAATAGCAATAATGCTGCAATAAGATCTTATTGCTAAATAACTCAATGGGCAGATGAATAATGAGATAATTTATAAGTTGTGAATAAAATTTTTGTTTTGGGTATTGAAAGATGTGTTCTTTTCTTTTGAATGAATTTTAAGCTAATATCTTATTGGATGGGCTATCAGTTACCACACAGTTCTAATAGAAGGGTGAAAAAATCCAATTAAGGCATTTGAACCAAAAGAAATACTATTTTGATTCAGGTACATTTGGAGAATATCTTGATAGTTTGAATCATTAATTTTAGAATTTGGTAGTGTTTGTTCCTGTTCAGACTGGTTAACTGTATGTGATTTAAAGCTGAATTTTGGTATAAAAATGAATTTTCAATTTGATATAAGCTAGAACTAGAAAATATGTTTCAGTAAATAGTGACTTTTTTTCTTAAAGTACAAAATAAAGTTCAACTCAAGTTCTTAGTCTGTGGAAGTTACTAGGAGGAATGCAGATTGTTGGTTGCACGTGATATGGGAGAAATATCATTTGTGTGTGATATTTGATAGTGTATGTTCAGGGAGGTTACAGAGCAATAGTCAGCTTATTTGGATATTTGTGATAAAGGCATATATATTAGAAGAACCAAGGGAACTCTCCACTAATAGCTCTATATGTTGAAATAAAACTCAAAAAGATAATGAAGAGAGTTCCAAATTGAGCAAAGTAGTTCTGCGCAGTGTCCTTAAGATAGCTGACCTTCTGTTTTTGTAGAATAAACTCATATAAAGTTAGAGATACTAAGGGTCTTTTTTTTAAGTTTACTTATTTTGAGAGAGCGAGAGTAGGGGAGGGGCAGAAATAGAGGGAGAGAGGGGGAGTCCCAGGCAGGCTGAGAGATCATGACCTGAGGTGAAATCAAGAGTGGGACGCTTAACCAACTGAACCACCCAGGTGTCCCAGGGATGCTAATGTTCTTAATAACCTAGTCCAACCCTTTAATTGCACAGAGGAGACTAAAGTTTCAAAGTGGTGAGGTGACTTGGCAAGTCCCACAGACGGTATTAGAGTCAATATTAAAATCTAGGTATCCTCCTTTCCAAATCTAGTCTTTACTATAACTTATTACCGATATGAGACAAGATATGATTTGAATGTTGTTGTTAAAAAACATGCTAGCCCTGGTACATCTTATCATTATCCTCTCCTATACCAGAAATTCCTAATATTAGTGATTCTTATGTAATCCTGTAATCTCCCTTTCTTTCTCTCTCTCTCTCAAAATTAAATAAACATTTAAACAGATTTTTTGTAGGATCAGAAAAGAATTACCAGGAATTATATTTCCAAGTTTTTGAACTACTTTTTATATTTGTTAATGGTAAAATTAGTGGTGTTCTTAATATTAAGAAAACTTGTCTGATACAGAGTAAATATTCTCATTTTTATGTAAGAAACATCAGAATCATCCACTGCATAAATTTCCATGTCTTGGTTTTTATTTTAAAAATTTGTAAAAGAAACAAGATTTATGGTGTTTTATATATTTATTGTAGCAGTCTAAGACAAATATTCCTAGAGAAATTAGGAGGCAGTTTTAAAAACCATGGGCTTTAGAGTTAACCTGTTTTTAAAAATATTTATTTATTTTTGGGGGCACTTGGGTGGCTCATCTGACTTCGGCTCAGGTCATGGTCTCATGGTCAGTGAGTTCAAGCCCCGCGTCAGGCTCTGTGCTGACAGCTCAGAGCCTGGAGCCTGCTTTGGATTCTGTCTCCCTCTCTCTCTGCCCCTCCCCAGCTCACGCTCTGTTCTCTCTGTCTCTCAAAAATGAATAAACATTAAAAAAATTAAAAATTAAATAAAATATGTATTTATTTTTGAGAGAGAGAGAAAGTGCGCACACACACACACACACACACACACACACGCAAGTGGGGGAAGGGCAAAGAGAGAGGGAGACACAGAATCCCAAGTGGGCTCTGCAAATGCTGTCAACACAGAGCTGGACAAGGGGCTCAAATCCACAAACTATGCAATCATGACTTGAGCCAAAATCAAGAGTCAGAGGCTTAACCAAGTGAGCCACATGAGCACCCTGAGTTAGACCTGGTTTTTATATCCTGACTCTGACAACTGTGCCTTTTGGAAAGTTAGTTTCTTTATCTATAAAACAAAGGTGGTTATACATTCTTCATACAGTTATTGTGAGGATTAACTGAGACAAAATAGTTAAAGGTATTTAGCAGACTACAAGAAACCCAATTAATATTCAATAAAAGATAGGATTCATTATTTTATTGTTAAGAGCAGCAGCAGCAGAATAATTGTAATAGTAATTGTTGCTTTTGTCACCATACTCTGTTTTGTCATAGCAATATGTTGTGTCATAGCTAATGTGAAATCTCTTCAGGCAGACATTGGGTTCAATGATTATTTCATGAGTTTCACTTGCACTGTTTAATAGTTTCTCAAGGTATGTTAAGAAAAGTTGAAAGGATTGTCAGTGTCATTATTTATACTACTGAATAGATTGTCCCAGTGGTAGGAGGGGTGGGGGAGAAAGAGAGAGAGAGAGAGAGAGAGAGAGAGAGAGAATGAATGAGTGCTTTCCTTATGGAATTTATTCCACAAATGTATTATGAAACCTTAATAATGGTGTCAGTGTTTTTATTGAGAAAATAGTAAACCGTCTTATTTTTCTAGCTCTTTGGCCTTAATATAGATCTTAATATTGTTTATTGTACAGATAACTTTAGAATTTTGTCCTTTTAGTAAAATTCATTTAAAGTAGTAGTACTTTACAAAATAAGGTTAAAGACAGCATTTTTGGCTATAGCTTATTATTTCATTTTTTTGATAAGGACTTTCTCAGTTATCCTTTTGTATCACAAAAGACGTAAGAGCTAAATGTCTTTATTTTTTATGTTTTTATTTAAATTCCAGTTAGTTAATATGAAGTGTAATGTTAGTTTCAGGTGTACAATATAGTGATTCAGCACTTCCATAAAACACCCAGTGCTCATCACAGCAAGTTCACTCCTTAATCCCCTTCACCTAGAGCTAAGTGTTTTTATAGTGACATAGCAGATACGCAGTTTTTTCTTTCTCCAATTTTTTATTTAAATTCCAATTAGTTGACATACAGTGCAATATTAGTTGCAGGTGTACAATTTAGTGATTCAAGCCTTACATATATCACCCAGTGCTCAAGTGCAGACAGTCCTTAATCGCCATCACCTATTAAACCCATCCCCCCCCCCACATCCCCTCCAGTATCCCTCAGTTTGTTCTCTGTAGTTAAGAGTCTTATTTCCTGGTTTGCCTCTTTTTCCCCCTATCTTTATCTGTTTTGTTTCTTAAATTCCACATATGAGTGAAATCGTATGGTATTTTCTTTCTCTGACTTCACTTAGCATAATACTCTCTAGCTCCATCCACATCGTAGCAAATGGCAAGATTTCATTCTTAATATTCCATTCTATTTTTTTAAGAGATAGCTATACATTCTATTTGATTTTTGAGAAAAGGTAAGAGAATGAATGCTTTATTGAATGCTCACTGTGTATTTTCTTATTTAATCATTGAATAGCCATGTAAAGTATATTATCATTGTTGCCCTCACTATAGATGAGAAAACAAAGATACAAAGATTAGACAACTTACTCATGGTAACATAGTTGATAAATTATAAATACTCAGATTCAAGCCCTGATATATTAGGATTCCAAGACTATAATATTATTTTTCTACTAGATCATGCTGCTTTCAGTATTTATTGAAGACTGTAATGTTTAAGGTACCACGATGGGTACTTTACATAGTACATTCTCTCTTTTTAATTTTCATAGCATCCATGTATACTAAAATTAGCTACATTTTATAAATAAAAGATGTGAGACTTCATGAATTTAAGTAATTTAACCATGACTGCTTAGTTATTGAGTGGCATAGCTGGAATTTGAATCTGTATGAGTCTAATAATTCCCAAACCTAAAACCTGTCATACCTTTATACCCAGATAGCTAGTGTGAAATAACCACAATCCAGTAATTTTTTATGTGATGTTAATCATAATGTAAGCTGATCCCTTTTGTTGTGAATTTTAAAATGTGTCTCATATTTACAGTTCAATTCTGATTAGAATTCTGATTTTATATTTCTTAGTTCATTTTGACATAGTACAGAGATTAATAATACCTTAAGAAAGTATGGTTCCAGAGGAGTCTCAAATATACCAAGAGGTTTTTTTGATTTACAAAATGTTTTATTCATTATTTTAAAGTGTTTTCTGATGTTGTTAAATGTGCTATGCATAGTAGTTTAAACTTCTTTGTTTACAGGTGATGATGAAACACCCATTAAGCAAATCCAGCATAAACTACAAAAAAGTACAAAAAAAGTACGAGAGAGAATTTCTAATAGCGTTTATCCTTCCAAGACATGAAATAAAAAAGACTAAAAGAACATCTAAGAAAAATATAAATATAAACTCTTTTAACCTGTATTTTTAGATTACTGAGAATTTAAAAAAAACTTTCTTAATGTTTATTTATTTTGAGAGAGATAGAAAGCATGAGCAGGGGTTGGGGGGTGTTGCAGAGAAAGACACACAGGATCCAAAGCAGGCTCCAGGCTCTGAGCTGTCAGCACAGAGCCTGATACAATGCTCAAACTCAAAAACCGCGTGATCATGACCTAAAACTCAAAAACCGCGTGATCATGACCTAAGCTGAAGTCAGTCGCTCAACAGACTGAGCCACCCAGTTGTCCCTAGATTACTGAGGATTTTAAAAGTCAGAATTTCTAGACAGTCCATCTAAATGCTAAAATATATCCAGTGCTTGGGGCGTCTGGGTGGCCCAGTGGGTTAAGTGTCGGACTCTTGATTGCAGACTAGGTCGTGATTTGGGGTTTGTGAGTTCGAGCCCCATATAGGCTCTACACTGACAGCATGGAGCCTGCTTAGGATTCTGTCTCCTGTCTCCCTCTCTCTGCCTCTCCTCTGCTTACACTCTCCCTCTCTCAAAAATAAATAAATAAAATATTTAAAATATGTATATATATATATATGCATAACATAATATATATGCATAACAAAAATAAATAAAATATTTAAAAATATGTATATATATGCATAACATAAAAATGTGTATATATATATATCCTGCTCTAGTATATCTAGTATATCTAGTCCATTATGCCTCCTGACTTTCTAATATACTTGCTATTTTTGCATTGCACTATTTCCCCACCTAGTAATTTAGGTTTGAGATGTAAAAAAATTGCTCGAAGTCAGATGGTTATTAAGGCAATTTTTTTTTACTTCACAGTGCAATATATTCAACTACAAACATAATTATAATAGCTAATAATAATAGCAGCTCAAAAGGGATTCCCAGACTAAACGTAAGCTTCTATAACAGTATTTTTGTTGGCTATCATTATCCCTTACTGTCGATTGCTTTTATTTTTTTAAGTTTTTTATGTTTATTTTTGAGAGAGAGACAGAGCGTGAGCAAGAGAGGGACAGAGAGAGAGGGAGATACAGAATCTGAAGCAGGCTCCAGGCTCTAAGCTGTCAGCACAGAGCCCGACGCAGGGCTTGAACGCACAAGCCATGAGGTCATGACCTGAGCTGAAGTTGGATGCTTAACCGACTGAGCCACCCAGGCACCCCATACTGTGGATTGCTTTTAGAGAGTGACAGTAAAATGTGAGGATAGCAATGATTTGAAGGATACACTTGCTAAAATAAGACTTCCCTTTAAAAAAAAAGTAATAAGAGGAGTATTTTATTCATATTTTGTGGCAAGTTAGCACCTAAATATTTTCAAAGTAGCAAAGAATAGTAGTAAAGATTGGTAATATCTAGAGAGATCCAAAGATTTAAAAATTTTAAATTGAAATCAAAGAATCCACTTATTAGAATAACAACAACAAGGGGTATTAATAGGAAAACAAATAAGTATTCAGAAGTAACTAGGAGCTTTTTACCCATAAAGAATAAGACAGATACTAAAATGGAGAAACTCAAGCTGAAAAACAAAAATAATACTGGAAAATATGGAAAGTCTTTATCTTAGAAAGAATATGGAAAACCTAGGGTTCTTGGTGAAAAAGTCCAAGAGTTATAGGGATATAGATGCATATAATCTGCTGAATCTGAGATTTGGTTTACTAGATAGACCCAGGAAAGCATACTTCCAAAGTAAGGAGATAATAAAATGAGATATCTTGGAGAGTAATGGCCTTATGAAGAAGAGGTCCTGTAGTGCCCTGCCATGTAGTGTCCCCTGTTCTCCAGGTCCTGGTGCTTCTGGAAGTGTCTCCAATGTGTGCTGCATGTGTTCTGCCTTTTGCTTTGTCCTTCAGGGTAGTTGTCTGAAGAGGTACTCTGCCTGTTGTGGGAAGTGTTTGGTCCCTGCCATAAATGTAGTATGTTTTAACTAGACATGATCTGGTCTGCTTTTGAAATGAGACCTGTTGCTACCACCACTGAAACTGAGACTCCGCAAAATTCCCAAGTCAGGAGATGCAGTGTGGGCAGGGGTTTGGGCCAGTCCTCTGAGGTAGGGGGCCTACCACATTGGGGGCTGAAGCAAAGGAGGTGGAGAAGGGCAGTTCCACCAGAATATGGGGGAACAGGGCTTGATGTAAGCAAGTTAGATAGCAAGTTTTGGAGCTACACGTGTTCCCACAGGTTGCCCTGTGCTTATGCTGAGGGGCAGGGGAGGGAAATGGCACCTGCCAGTTCTTTTGTTCCCAGAGGTGTCTCTCCATGAACACTGCCTCTCTGCAACACACTCTGAAATGAGAATATAACCTCCCCACTGTGTGTCCCAGTACTCTTCAGATCACTGATTCCACACTGTATGTCTATGGGTTGTTTGCGTGCCTTCACTCCAGGAGCACCGCAGTGCCTTCCAGCCCCTATCCCAGCCTGTCTTGCTGACCTTTAAAACTCCAGACTTCAAGCCCAGATGGTTGCTAGAAGTCACAAAGTTTGGCCCCTCTCCCTTTCCAAGCCAGTTTCTATGGGGATTTATTCTCCATGCTCTGAGCTCCCCTGTGTGTTAGTCTTTCTCTTGCCACTCTCCATGACTGCAGCTCTCTTGCCACCACAGTGGCCAAGATCTGTTTCTCTCCTAAACCATGTCAAAATTCCTACCTTCTTTTATGTGGCCTCTTCTCTACCTTTAGTTGTAGAGTTTTCTCTGCCAATCTTCAGGTCAATTTCTGGGGTATTTAGGATGATTTGTAGTTATCTAGTTGTATTTCTGGGACAAAGAGAGACTAGGGTCCTCCTACACTGCCACCATCTTCCAACCTGTCTATCCAATACAGCTTCATTTTAAATCTATTTCCTTTCCTCTTGTCATTTGTTAAGATGAGGAAAAAGAAAGAAAGTAAAAAAAAAATCTAGGTTTTTGGTTTTCCTGGAGCTCAGCTGATTCAGGATTATGGCGTTTTGTGTGTGTGTGTGTGTGTGTGTGTGTGTGTGTGTGTGTGTGTGTAAATATAAAATCTTCTCTCTTCCTCCTAATTGAGAATATATTTCCTCTCTCTAACCAGGAAAATGGTTGCAAATTATTTCCTTAATTTTTTGATATTCCCCATTAAAATTATTCTTCTCCATTGTCCAGAGTATTGGTGAGATAGGCACCTACCCACATGGTAAAAGCAACATAAGGAAAGGCAGCCATGTTATTTTGTTATTTTGCCCAGTATATGGTATCATGCTTGTCAAATGAAACATACTTAATAAATCACTGTTGAAGAAATAAAGGAATTTATGGCCCACTGGAGTCTAAATTTTCTTTTCCACTCCACAGAAACTACTTACTGTTATTTCTAAGTCTGATGAACATTTTAAAAATGTCTTATCTTACTAGATAGCACAACTTCATCCCACAATATTGATCACATTTTTCTTTGAAACTTTCTACTTCATAACACTCTTTAACATTTTTTGGCTCTCCTTGTGTATATTTAACTGTACTTTATCTATGCTTTTCATGAACTTCTCTCCACTCTCTCAGTGTAGGTGTTCCCAGGATTCTCTTACACATTTTTTTTTCTGATTTTGCACTCTTTCCTTGTGTGAACTAATTTATACTTTATCTTTGATTAATCTATATGACAAGCCCACATTTCTCTCACTTGAACATCACACTCACCACTTGCTCATCATCCAACTCTTGCTAGATAGCTCTGTCTCACAGGCACTTCAACATATTTAAAATTGTCCTCAGTTTTTCGCTCAAAAGACTTCTTCGTTCAGTATTTTCAGTCTCATTTGGAAACACCATTTTCTTCCCAGCTACTCAAACTAGGATTTATCTTTTACTTCTTCTCCTTTATATTTTACATTCAATCAGTCACTAGATCCTGCTGATTTGATGTAAATATTTATTGAACTGTTCCTTATTTTCTATTCCTACTACTATAGTCACACCTTCTCTTTTTGGGACTATTACAGGATTATCTGTCCATTAAATCATTTTATTCAACAAATATTTTCCTTACCTCTCTTCTTATCCTTTTCAAGTTCATCTACTCTACAGCTACCTGAAAGTTCTATCTAAAGTAGAAGTCTGATTATGCCACATCTCAGCTTAAAACTCTTTAATGGTTCCTCATTATTTTCAGCATAAGATTCAGGCTCCTTTAACATAATCACATAAGGTCCTTTATGATTAATTCCTCTTCCTATCTCTTTTATCCTTATATTCTACAATTGCTTTATATATTATTTTATAGGACCAATTCAGAGCTTTGTCTCCAAGTCCACATGATAATATCTATCACTTCTGTAGATTTGCTTTGGGCTTTCAATCAGCCTGGAATTCCATCTTCTCCTAAACCCCAGTAATTCCAATTCATCCTTTAAGACTTGGCCCAGTTGTCATCCATAGGCACCTTTTCTTGATGGCTTCACTATCTCCTTATCTAATTATATCATTCTTTGTACTGACTGTATTTATAATTTTTGGTTAATGTTCCATTATATTAAACTTTTTGAAGGTAGGGTCTCTATGTTTTATCACCTGGGCCTGTCATCGTGCCTGGCACCTAGGAGGAACTTCAAAATTATTATAGCCAATTGATATACATCGTATGTATATCTTTGCCAAAGCTATACACTTTTGACTGGTGATTCCCTTAGGAATCAAGAGCTCTGTCATTGCAGGTGATCCCTGTTTTTATTTGCAACAAGAATTGACTATAGTTTAATAAAATTTCTCATTTACTTAAAAGTGGTACTTAATTTATGAAAGTTACTATTTTTATGTAGTTGCTCAGTCAGCGACACTGAACTTGACAACTACTGTTATATGGGGTTCATGGAAATTTTTGGTATTAAAAAGAGGTCTTCATACTCAAAAAGCTTGAGGACCATTACCTTGTACTGTAACTTATAGAATGCAGGAATTTATTTCTTCTATTAATCTCTTTTTCTTCAAAACACCAGTTACTAGCACTAGTGAATGGTAATAATTAAATATGATAGTTATGCTGTTTTACTCAATGTTAATTAAGCTCTTATTTTTTGCCAGAACTTTCTTTCACTAGGTGCTATTAAAGGAACTCAGAGATATGTACTTGTATATACATACATAGGATTTTTGCTTCAGTTATCTGATAATAACAGGTACAAGTGATTTGGAGCACTTGGATTGCTCAAATAGTATCCTATTTTATTTGAATGCTGTTTCCATTTCTGTTAGAAACATCTTAATCAAGAAGATTAAAACGGAAGTTTTTCATGGTCATGAACATTGTTCATTCTTTATCCTGGTTAAAAGGAAAGAGGTGTTTCATAACAAAAACAAATGTTCTCAAATAGAAATAATTAAAAAAATCCAAATGTAAGGAGAATCATACTAAGAATTGTACTTAGATTTTACCTTTGTTTAAATACTCCATTCTGGATGTCTGAAATGAAGGGAATTTTGAAAATACATCAATACACCCAGAGGCACCTGGGTGGCTCAGTCAGCTAAACATCTAACTCCTGATTTCAGCTCAGGCCATGATCTCATGGTTCATGAGTTTGAGCCCCACATTAGACTCTGCATTGACAATGTGGAGCCTGCTTGGGATTCTGTCTCCCCTGTCCCTCTGTCCCTACCCTACTTGCTCTCTCTCTCAAAATATATACACTTAAAAAATTATTTTTAAAGAAAATATATCAGCAAAAGCTCAAGACAGAAATATGATAGACCCTTAACATTTAAAATAAAGTTATCTAGCATTTAAAAAGAAACCTTATATACCAGTTAATATATTCTAAAGAAAATGATTTTGGGATACTGTTCGTCCTTATCATCTAGCATTATAGTTACCTAGAGTAATTTCTTCATAAACATTTATTGATCATAAGAAGTAAATAAAAACAGTGCAAAAATTTTTGCATTCAACTTCAATGTGATATACCACAACTAAACCTCAAGTTGATGATTAAATTATTATATACTTTTTATTGAATTAAAATACTTCTTATAACCCAAATTATATTGTATTACTTTTCTATGTATATATTATATATATCATATTTTTCATAATTTGCATCATAGTATGTAACATTTTATATCCAATTTTAACATCTTGAGCATTTTCCAATACTATTAAGTACTCTTTTAAAATGATTTTATTTTATTTTTCATGGAACATTCTCCAAGATAGATCACATACTGGGTCACAGAACAGTCCTCAATAAATATAAAAGAATTGAGATCATACCATGCACACTTTCAGATCACAATGCAATGAAACTTGAAATCAACTACAGGAAAAAAGTTTGGAAAACCTCCAAATGCATGGAGGTTAAAGAGAATCCTACTAATGAATGAATGGGTCAACCAGACAATTAAAGAAGAAATTTAAAAAATATATGGAAACAAGTGAAAATGAAAACACAACAATCCAAACCCTTTTGGATGCAACAAAGGCAGTCTTAAAATGATTTTAAATTTCTGCCTAACAGTCTGTTATCTATAATGTATCCAACCTTTCTTTTAGTGAATGTTTAATTTTCATTGAATATCTTTCTGCCTAAATCTTTGCTTCCATCTCATTTTTAAATTACTACTTTAAGAAAAATGCTATCTCATTATTTTATTTTTCTTGATATGTTTCAGGAATTATTAGATGTTGGGAATGAAATAAGATGATCCTCTACCTCTAGTACTTGAGGGTCCATTGAAAGAGACAGACATGAAAGCAAATGATGTGATAATAAAATAGGAGGTGTTAACAATATTAGGTAATACATATATGTAGAAAGTGCTATGGAAACCAGAAGAAGCAACTATAACTCTATATGAAACTATAATTCTGTGACTTCATTTTCTCATGTAAAATTTTACAAAATGTAGTTATTAAGTATACGCACCAGTGATAAAGAGAGTAGTTTCATGAATACTTGCGGGTGCTTTCATGAGAACCATTCCAAATTGTAGTGTATACACATTCCATTTCGATGGATTTTTTCCCCATTTCCTAAACCAGGGATTCTCAAGGTAGGGTCTTTGGACCAGCAGTATTAGAATCACCTGCAAGTTGGAAATGCACATTCTCTGCCACTACACCAACCTTCCCAATCAGATATTCTGGTGGTTGGGTCAGCGATCTGTGTTTAAGAAACCTTCCAGGTGATTTTAATGTAGGCTAAAGTTTGAGAACTACTGCTCTAGATAAAACAATGTCTGCCACCAGTATATCATTCTCCTTAGTCAGTCACCCAAGTTTGAAATATTGAAGCTATTGAATCATGGAATCATTTTAGATTTGGAATGAACTCTAGAGAAACTTCTCATTATAATAGATAAGGAAACTGAGGCACAGAAGATTAAATAATTTGACGAAAGCCATGTATCTAGTCCTCTTGGTTAATTCTTTTCTCCTGATTTCCCATATATATTTATCACCAAATGTAATTGATTCTAAAGTTATAATGTCCCCACTCTTCTTCTTTCTCATTCCTATTATCATACTCCCTGGCTTTTGCCCTTTAGTTTAATTCACTGTATGTACTAATTAATCTTCACAAAAGGCATCTTTTGTGGATTAATCTTCACAAAAGGCATCATTTTTGACAAGTCACTTTCATACTCAGAAACTTTGGTGTCTCCCTATGGCCTAACAACTGTATTTTAAACTTCTCTCTTAAATAAATTTTTCTGATTTGTAAGAGCCAGTCTGGTTTACTCATTGACTCCCATCTGCATGCCTTGTGCCATCCATTTTATTCCCTTTTTACTGTTGTTTTTTACATTCTATTTCAACTTTTAATTTTCTTAATACTTATTTATTTTTGGGAGAGTGCAAGCGGGGGAGGGGCAGAGACAGGGGGATGGAGGAACCAAAGAGGGCTATGCACTGACAGGTTGACAGCAGCATGCCCAGTGTGGGGCTCAAACTCACAAACCACGAGATCACAACCTGAGCCGAAGTCAGATGCTCAACCCACTGATCTACCCAGGTGCCTCCTTCTATTTTTTAATTTTTCCCATCCTGGAATATTTACTCTATCCCTTTTACCTATTTTTCATAATTCTACCTATGTTTCAAAATAAAACTTAAGGTCCATACCTAAAAGCCTTTTCTCATCATATCCAGTCTCTCCCTTCTCTGAACTCTTACTCTCTTTTTATGTGCAGTTCATTGGGCACTTAATTGTATATACTGTTTGCATTGCTAGTTGACTTTTCAAGTATATGGGTATATATGTATATATGTCTTATTTTCCTAACTAAGTTGTAAATTTTTTTTGTAGGCACGAAGAGTACCTTATGTTTTCTTTAGTGCCTTATTGTAATAGATGCTCAATAAGCTAGTGATCTGTAACATTGCAAAAATAATTTGATAACATTATAAGTTTTGCTGAAATGTAAAATTTCTAATTGTGAACCAGTTTATAACTATATTTTGTACAATTTGTATATGTATATTTTAAGTCAGTTTAATTCAAGTGACTTTTCACCCATTTCTTTTATGATTATATTTTTTTCTACCTCCTTTCTATTTGTTTCCTGTCTCCTTTCTGTGCTAATTTCTGGAAGACAAGAAAACTCTCCATGAAAAATAGTGTTTTTAATGATGTCAATACAACTCTTACTAATTTTTAGTGAAACCTTACATGGTAAATGAAGCATAGTATTTCTGAAAAGAAAACTCTAGAAACCTTTAATATCAATGTTAAAACTCAAATTTCTAGCCTACAGAGTACTGAAAAAAACATAGCCCTGTGCTTAGGGTACTGATATTTTTATTCTCTTAAGAATTTAGCTTTGTGTTTACTGATGTTTCTGGTGAAATGGAATACCTGATTGTAATAAATAAGGCAATAAATATTATGTGCCATATGTTGTTTACTTATTTGATATAAATAGATTTTTATATTCCTAGATGGTAAATTGAATATCACAACAGTTTTCTGAAATACACACTGTTGGGCTAGATAAGGAATTTCAATGCTGATTTTTTGAAGGTGGTATAGGATAGATCTCAAAGACATTTTGATATTTTGCTACTTATAATTATTAAAGTTTATGGCCTAATTGCTTAGACCATTGTATTTTAATTTTTCTCTGTTGAAAGGACAAGAGGTAAATAATCTCACTATATTATAAATTGTATTTTTTTCTTTTTCGTTGATCCCCATTCACAAAGTCAATGAAGTGCTGAAATGTTTCTTGTATCTTTATAGTGTTGCAGTTTTCTATCATAATTAGAAAATAGACTACACAACAAAAATATATCTGCTAGGAATGGGCATAGATAGTTATTGTATTTAAACATTGATGGATGAAATTTATCTTTTTGTTCAATAGGTAATTCTTTTTTTTTTTTCGTGTATTTTATTAACTTCTCGTTCTCTCCTTCAAATTCTTCCTGTATCACTTTTCTCTGAGCCATTCTTTTCAGACTTAACAGAATATACCTTGGTTATGTGTCTTTAAAAACCTATCTTGAAATTGGCTATTAACATTTTACTCAGGTCTCAATTTTTCATGTTTTGGTTATTTTGTGGATGAACTTCTTTCTACATCTTAGGTTTCCCTATCTGCCATCATGTTATCATGTAGGTTTTCCTTGCTGGGCAGCCCATGTATGTATATTCAGGGAATATAATTCAATCTTATTATCCATAATCAGAAACTTACTTAAAAAGGTAAATTTTCTATCAAAAATCTATAATACATTTTAAAGAATTTAGTAGTTATTGAGATTATCCATTATTTTTAATTATCCGTCTTTTCACTCCAACTCTAGCACTAATAAACAATAGTAACTAGTTAACTTCCTAGATCACAACACATAGCTAATTATAATGGGAAATTCAAGACATATCAATAAAATGAGCAACTGACGTCAAGGAGAAGGTACCACCAGTAGTGTAGAAGATCTTCATAATGGCTTTATGGCCACTCTGCCTATTTCCCCTGTTTCTACAAAGTCAAGAATAGGCATTAGAAAAAATTTTAAGAAGAATATCTTAGATCTCAAAGATAATAAATTAACCTTTCCTTGTCCATCATAACCAGAAAATTGTTTCTTATCAGTAATCCAGTTTGTTTTAAAATCTAGTCTAGTAGAGAGCCTGACTTTCTCTGCAGTCTTTCATTCATGTCTCTAAATACCTAAAACATTTTACTCTTTAGCTGCTTCTTCTACAAGAACAAATATTTACATATTTGTAAGCTTTATAAAGCTTATAATAAGTTTGACTTTAACTTATATAACCTTTCTGAACTCCATTTATCTGATGTAAGTTGAAAGGATTGCCCGTTTTTGTACACATATACATGCCTACTTACACCAGCACACTCACACACAAGCACACAAAGAGCTAACATCATGTTCCAGGTACTGTCCTAAAGACTTTATATATAACTCATATAATCCTCTTTACAGACATTGAAACCTATTCATAGGGCTGCAAATTAACTACCTTAAGGCCAGGCAACTAGTAAGTGCTAGAACCAGGAAATAAACCCAGTTAGTGCAACTCTAGAGCCTCATACCTACTTTTATTTTTGAGTTTTTATTTAAATTCTAGTTAGTTAATAGTGTAATATTAGTTTTTGGTGTACAATACAGTGATTCAATACTTCCATTAAATACCTGCTGATCATCACAAGTGCATTCCTTAATCCCCATCTATATTTAGCCTATCCCCCCCATGAAATGTGGGTTTACTTATGGACTCTTTATTCTGTTCCTTTGATACATGGGTCTATTTTTTGTGCCAGTACCATACTGTTTTGATTACCATAGCTTTGTAGTATATCTTGAAATCGGGATTGTGATACCTCCAACTTTGTTCTTTCTCGGGATTGCATTGGCTATCCAGGGTCTTCTACGGTTCCATAAAAGTGTTAGTATTATTTGTTCTAGTTTTGTGAAAAATGCTATTGGTATTTTGATAAGGATTGTATTGAATCTCTAGATTCCTTTGGGTAATATGGACATTTTGACAATATTAATTCTTCCAATCCATGAGCATAGAATATCTTTTCATTTGTTCTTTTCATTTGTTCTTCAGTTTCTTTCATGAATGTTTTATAGTTTTCAGAGTATATGTCTTTTAGTTCCTTAGTTAAATTTATTCCTAAATATTTAATTCTTTTTGTTGCAGTTGTAAATGTTTGTTTTTAAATTTCTTATTTTTCTGACTTCGTTTTTTAGTGTATAGAAATTCTACTGATTACTGAGTATTAATATTGTAGCCTGCTGGCTTACTGAATTTATTTCCAGTAGTTGTTGGTGGAATCTTTAGAATTCTCAATGTATAATATCATGACTTTTGCAAATAGAGATATTTTAATTTATTTTTTTTTGCCAATATAGATGCTTCTTATTTCTTTTTCTTGTCTGATTACTGTGGCTAGGTTTCTAGTACTTTGTTGAATAAAAGTGCTAAGAGTGGGCATCCTTGTCTTGTTCCTGACCTTAGAGGGAAAGCTCACAGTTTTTCACCACTGAATACGATGTTAGCTGTGTTTTCCATATATTGACTTTAATATGTTGAGGTATGTTCCCACAACCCTATTTTGTTGAGTTTTTATCATGAATGGATGTTGAATCTTATCTATTTCTGTATCTATTGCGATGATTATATAATTTTTCACAATGTGTGTATCACATTGTTTGATTTGCAAATTTTGAACCACGCTTGCATCCCAGCAATAAATCCCACCTGATCGTGCTGAATGATCTTTTCAATGTTGTATGTGGTTTGATAGTATTTTACTGAGAAGTTTATGCACCTATGCTTATCAGGGACATTGGCCTGAAGTTTTCTTTTTTTTTTTTTTTTTTTTTTGTCGCGTCTTTGTCTGGTTTTGGTATCAGGATAATGCTGGCCTTGTAGAATGTATTTGGAAGCTTTGTTTCTCTTCTATTTTATTTTGGAATAGTTTGAGAAAAGTAGTTATTAACTCTCCTTTAAATTCTTTATCAGGCACATTGTGTATTTCCATTTCATTTAGTTCTTTTTCTGAGGATCAACTCTTTCTTTTGGAATGCTTTCCTGTTTTCTCCCCATTTTGCTTGACTTTCTGTTCTTTTAATTTTTACAGATTAGCTAGAACAGCTACTTCTCTAAACTTGAAAGAATGGTCCTTTGTATGGTTGTACCCTATGTAGACTTTGTGTGCTTGGTGACATTTTCTGGCTGGTTGGATCTGTGGCTGGCATGGGCTGAGGGTCCCAGGGCTCTCCACATAGTGGGCCTCCTGGCAGGATAGCTAAAGCTGAAGTGGGTGCAAATCAGTGTAGTTCCTGGCCTTCCCATGCAGTAAGTGTCCTGGCAGGACAGCTAAAGCTGATGTGGATGCAAGCTAGTGTGTCCTGAGGCTCTACACATAGAGTGAACCTTGTCAGGATAGCTGGAGCCAAAGTGGAGGTTATGTGGGACATCCTGGGGCTCTCTGTGCAAAGGGTGCCCTAGCAGGTTAGCTAGAATTGATATCAGTATGGGCCAGCTGTTCCTGGGGCTTTCAGCATATTGAACACTTTGACAGGACACCTAAAGCTGTAGTGGGTGGAGGCCAGGGGTCTTGGTGTTCCACATGTTGGGGGTACCCAACATGTCCTGGAAAGACAGCTGAAGCTGATGTAGGTGTAAGTCAGAGGATCCTGTGGTGATCCACAGTGGAGGTGCCCCAGTGGGGCAGCTGGAGCTGAAGCAGTGTGCAGCTGGGAGGTCCCTGGGCTCTTTGTATAGAAGGTTTCCTTATAGGTTAGGTAAAGCTAAATTGGATACAAGTTGGGGAGGGGGTCACAGGACTCTGTTAATAGGGCACCTTGGCAGGGAAGCCAAAGCTGAAATGGGTGTAAACCAGGTTATTCTAGGACTCTCCATATAGAGTGTACCCTAGAGTGCCAGTGTAGCTGAAGCAGGATATAGGCTGGGAGTTCCTGGGGTGCTCTGCACAGGGGGCACCCTGGCAGGACAGCAAAAGTGAGCCTGGACCATTGTGGTTCCTGAGCTGTACATGAAATGTGCCTTGGCAGGATAGCTGAAACTGAAGTGGTTGCAAGCTGGAGTGACATGAGGCTCTTCACACTGAGGGCACCCTGGTGGGACAGCTGAAGCTAACGTGAGTACAAACCAGGGTGGTCAGTTCAGGAGGTGTTATGCCTGGGCAACTGGATCCAGGGTTGGCATGGGTGGGGGTGTTCCTTGGTGCTTTACGCAGGGAGCACCCTGGTGGGTTGGCTGGATCTGAAGCAGACATCAGCTGGGAGGTACTGGATCACTTTGCAGCAGTGGTGCCCTAGTATGCTGTCTGAAGCCAAAATGGTATGGGCCTGGAGTGTTCCAGAGTACCTTGTACTTGTGTCACCTTGGCACGAAGACTGAGGCTGTAGTGAGCACTAACCAGGGGTGCCCTGTTGTACACAACCCTGTGGCTGCCATGGTAGAATAGCTGGTACTGGTGTGGGCTAGGGGCCCAGGGCTCATTGAGTTGGCATGCTGGTTTGGGTGCCTGGACACTGGTCTGTGATTTCAAGGTAGAGGAGGAGTGTAGACTGTGTCTATCAGCCCTTCCAACCCCAGAGAGAATTCCAGAACTCTTACCACTTGAAAGAGTTCTAGAGCTTTCTCTTTTATATAAGAGCTTGTTTTTTTATGCTGAGTGAAACAGGAAATCACTAAAGGGTTTTGAGTAGAAAGGGACATAATCAGACCTCTATTTTTAAAGGTTAACTCTGGGTTCTATATTGAAAAAACATGCAAGAAAGTAAAGGTAGAAGGAGGGAGACCAGTTAGAAGGATCTTGTGATAATCCAGGCAAGAGATGATGATTTGTTTAGGCCAGATTGGGGACAGTGGGGTGTTAAGAGGTGGTTTGACATCTGGATATATTTTGAAGGGAGAGCTCACAGCTTTTGTTGATAGGTTAGATTTAGGTGTGCTGAAAACAATGAGCCCATGATGACACAGTTACTGAGATGTGTGCAACCTTGCATAGGGATATGTTTGGGGTTTTGAATAGTATCATGAATTCAATTTTGGAAACATTAAACTTGAGAAGTATTAGCACTTAGAAGTGTTAGCAGTTAGATGTACAAATCTGGAATTCAGGATAGAGTTCAGCCTGGAGATTTATATTGAAGAGCCATAAGCATAGATAATATATAAAGCTGTGAAACTGATAAGATCACTGAAGTAATAAATGTATCTTTAAAAAATTCCTAGAGCTTAACTCAATCCAAATTTAAAGAAATGAAAAAGAACAGAAGAATATTAAGGAGTGGCCAGAAAGGCAATGGAAAACCAGATAAGTGTGGGATTGTGAAAACCAAGCAAAAAGCGTTGTTGTTGTTGTTTTTAAATACAATTTATTGTTAATTTGGCTAGCATACAGTGTGTACAGTGTGCTCTTGGTTTTGGGAATAGATTCCCATGAATCATCACTTACATATAACACCCATCCAGTGCTCATCCCAACAAGTGCCATCCTCAGTGTTTTAAAAAGACAAAGGGATCAGGGTGCCTGGGTGGCTTGGTTGAACGTCCGACTTCGGCTCAGGTCATGATCTTGTATTCTGTGAGTTAAAGCCCTGCATCAGGCTCTGTCCTGACAGATCAGAGCCTGGAGCTTGCTTCAGATTCTGTGTCTCCCTCTCTTTCTTCCCCTCCCCTGCTCATGCTGTGTCTTTCAATAAATAAGTAAACAAACAAACAAGCATAAAAAATAAAAAGTAAAATTAAAAAGACAGAGGGATCAAGTGTACCAAATGCTGGTAGGTAGGTTCACTAAGATGTGGCCTACCCATACCATTTTGGCTTCAGACAGCATACTAGGGCACCACTGCTGCAAAGTGGTCCAGTACCTCCCAGATGATGTCTGCTTCAGATCCAACCAACCCACCAGGGTGCTCCCTTTAGCCCTTGGGTAAATTTCAGGTGTGGAGTTTGGTGAGTATTGGATTTAACAACTTCAACATCATTAGAGAATGCTTTAGTGAACTGGTGTGAGGAGATAAAATGGAGATAAGACATACATACAGCTTACTTTAGAAAATGTATTTCTGTAAAGGGAAGAAAATGGGATGATAGCTAGAGAGGGAAAAGTCATGAGAATTTTTATTTGATCTGCAAGAAATAACAGTAGTATTCCATGGGGGTTTTAAAAATAGTAATAGGTTTATTTCATGAAAGTTAGGCATATTAACACTAAGGAAAATTCTATGTTGATGAGAATGAACTTAGTCAAGTGGGAAAGAATGATGTTCCAGGAAGGAGGATAGAATATCCAGGACAATATCCTTGAGTACTGGAAAGGATGGGATAGGATACTGAGGTGGTGGGGTTTGCTTTGGCCAGAAGTGTGTGCAAATCATTCATACTAAACAGGAGAGAAAGAAGCATACATAGGCACAGAGACAGATATAAATGAGTAGAAATCAGATGTAGATGCTTATAAAAAATTATCTTTTGTTTCTGTTTTCTCATTGTGGTGGGAAACAGGGTGCTCTGATAAGCATGACAACTGGAGAGAAGGTGTTAAAGATTTGAGAAGAGAGAATTGTATATAGTTGTCTAGGAAAGTGGAAGAGAGAATTAACTAAGGAAGTTCAGTATGATTGGCTGGCAACATTACAATTATACTCAAAATTGCTGGTTAATTAATTTTAAAGTGAGACTTCTCAGAATATTTTGTGTTTTTTTTTTTTCAACGTTTGTTTATTTTTGGGACAGAGAGAGACAGAACATGAACGGGGGAGGGGCAGAGAGAGAGGGAGACACAGAATCGGAAACAGGCTCCAGGCTCTGAGCCATCAGCCCAGAGCCCGACGCGGGGCTCGAACTCACGGACCGCGAGATCGTGACCTGGCTGAAGTCGGACGCTTAACCGACTGCGCCACCCAGGCGCCCCGTGTTTTTTTTTTAACACATGTTCACTTGTACATGTTCAGGCAAGAAATAGGCAGAGAGTTGGCTTTATTTTTTTTAACATGAAATTTATTGTCAAATTGGTTTCCATACAGCACCCACACTGCTCATCCCAAAAGGTGCCCTCCTCAATACCCATCACCCACCTTTCCCTCCCTCCCACCCCCCATCAACCCTCAGTTTATTCTCAGTTTTTTTTTTTCAACGTTTATTTATTTTTGGGACAGAGAGAGACAGAGCATGAACGGGGGAGGGGCAGAGAGAGAGGGAGACACAGAATCGGAAACAGGCTCCACGCTCTGAGCCATCAGCCCAGAGCCCAACGCGGGGCTCGAACTCACGGACCGCGAGATCGTGACCTGGCTGAAGTCGGACGCCCAACCGACTGCGCCATCCAGGCGCCCCTATTCTCAGTTTTTAAGAGTCTCTTATGCTTTGGCTCCCTCCCTCTCTAACCTCTTTTTTTTTTTTTTTTTTTCACCTCCCGCATGGACGTCTGTTAAGTTTCTCAGGATCCACATAAGAGTGAAAACATATGGTATCTGTCTTTCTCTGTATGACTTATTTCACTTTTTGTAACACTATCCACTTCCATCTACATTGCTACAAAAAGTCATATTTCATTCTTTCTCATTGCCACATAGTATTCCATTGTGCATACAAACCACAATTTCATTATCCATTCGTCAGTTGATGGACATTTAGGCTCTTTCCATAATTTGGCTATTGTTGAGAGTGCTGCTATAAACATTGGGGTACAAGTGCCCCTGTGCATCAGCACTCCTGTAGCCCTTGGGTAAATTCCTAGCAGTGCTATTGCTAGGTCATAGAGTAGATCCATTTTTAATTTTTTCAGGAACCTCCACACTTTTTTCCAGAGTGGCCGCAGCGGTTTGCATTCCCACCAACAGGGCAAGAGGGTTCCCAATTCTCCACATCCTTGCCAGTATCTATAGTCTCCTGATGTGTTCATTTTAGCCACTATGATTGGCATGAAGTGATATCTGAGTGTGGTTTTGATTTGTATTTCACTGATAAGGAGCGACGCTGAACATCTTTTCATGTGCCTTTTGGCCATCCGGATGTCTTCTTTAGAGAAGTGTCTATTCATGTCTTCTGCGCATTTTTTAACTGGATTATTTGTTTTTCGGGTGTGGAGTTTGGCGAGGTATTTGTAGATTTTGGATACTAGCCCTTTGTCCGATATGTCATTTGCAAATATCTTTTCCCATTCTGTTGGTTGCCTTTTAGTTGTCTTCATTATTTCCTTTGCTGTGCAGAAGTTTTTATCTTCATGAGGTCCCAATAGTTCATTTTTGCTTTTAATTCCCTTGCCTTTGGGGATGTGACAAATAAGAAATTGCTGCGGCTCAGGTCAGAGAAGTTTTTTTCCTGCTTTCTCCTCTAGGGTTTTGATGATTTCCTGTCTCACATTCAGGTCCTTTATCCATTTTGAGTTTATTTTGGTGAATGGTGTAAGAAAGTGGTCTAGTTTCAACCTTCTGCATGTTGCTGTCCAGTTCTCCCAGCACCATTTGTTAAAGTGACTGTCTTTTTTCCATTGGATGTTCTTTCCTGCTTTGTCAAAGATGAGTTGGCCATACTTTTGTGGGTCTAGTTCTGGGGTTTCTATTCTATTCCATTGGTCTATGTGTCTGTTTTTGTGCCAATACCATGCTGTCTTGATGATGACAGCTTTGTAGTAGAGGCTAAAGTCTGGGATTGTGATGCCTCCTGCTTTGGTCTTCTTCTTCAAAATTCCTTTGGCTATTCGGGGCCTTTTGTGGTTCCATATGAATTTTAGGATTGCTTGTTCTAGTTTCGAGAAGAATGCTGGTGCAATTTTGATTGGGATTGCATTGAATGTGCGGATTGCTTTGGATAGTATTGACATTTTAACAATATTTATTCTTCCAAACTATGATCACAGAATGTTTTTCCATTTCTAGGTATCTTCTTCAATTTCATTTATAAGCTTTCTATAGTTTTCAGCATACAGATGCTTTACATCTTTGGTTAGGTTTATTCCTAGGTATGTTAGGATTCTTGGTGCCATTGTGAATGGGATCAGTTTCTTTATTTGTCTTTCTGTTGCTTCATTGTTAGTGTATAAGAATGCAACTGATTTCTGTACATTGATTTTGTATCCTGTGACTTTGCTGAATTCATGTATCAGTTATAGCAGACTTTTGGTGGAGTCTGTCGGATTTTCCATGTATAATATCATGTCATCTGCAAAAAGTGAAAGCTTAACTTCATCTTTGCCCATTTTGATGCCTTTGATTTCCTTTTGTTGTCTGATTGCTGATGCTAGCACTTCCAACATTATGTTAAACAACAGCGGTTAGGGTGGACATTACTGTCGTGTTCCTGATCTCACGGGGAGAGCTCTCAGTTTTTCCCCATTGAGGATGATGTTAGCTGTGGGCTTTTCATAAATGGCTTCTATGAGTTTTACGTATGTTCCTTCTATCCCGACTTTCTCGAGGGTTTTTATTAAGAAAAGATGCTGAATTTTGTCAAATGCTTTTTCTGCATCCATTGACGGGATCCTATGGTTCTTATCTTTTCTTTTATTCATGTGATGTATCACGTTGATTGATTTGCGAATATTGAACCAGCCCTACAGCCCAGGAATGAATCCCACTTGATCCTGGTGAATAATTCTTTTTATATGGTATTGAATTCCATTTACTAGTATCTTGTTGAGAATTTTTGCTTCCATGTTCATCAGACATATTGGCCTGTAGTTCTCTTTTTTTTTTTTTTTTTTTTTGCTGGGTCTCTGTCTGGTTTGGGAGTCCAAGTAATGCTGGCTTCATAGTATGAGTCTGGAAGTTTTCCTTCCCTTTCTATTTTTTGGAATAGCTTCAGAAGGATAGGTATTATCTCTGCTTTAAATGTCTGGTAGAGGGGCGCCTGGGTGGCGCAGTCGGTTAAGCGTCCGACTTCAGCCAGGTCACGATCTCGCAGTCCGTGAGTTCGAGCCCCGCGTCAGGCTCTGGGCTGATGGCTCAGAGCCTGGAGCCTGTTTCCGATTCTGTGTCTCCCTCTCTCTCTGCCCCTCCCCCGTTCATGCTCTGTCTCTCTCTGTCCCAAAAATAAATAAACGTTGAAAAAAAAATTACTATTTATATAAATGTCTGGTAGAATTCCCCAGGGAAGCCATCTGGTCCTGGACTCTTATTTGTTCGGAGATTTTTGATAAGTGATTCAATGTTTCGCTGGTTATGGGTCTGTTCAAGTTTTCTATTTCTTCCTGTTTGAGTTTTGGAAGTGTGTGGGTGCTTAGGAATTTGTCCATTTCTTCCAGGTTGTCCAGTTAGTTGGCATATAATTTTTTTCCTAGTATTCCTTGATAATTGCTTATATTTCTGAGGGATTGGTTGTCATAATTCCATTTTTATTCACGATTTTATCTATTTGGGTCATCTCCCTTTTCTTTTTGAGAAGCCTGGCTAGAGGTTTGTCAATTTTGTTTATTTTTTCAAAAAACCAACTCTGGGTTTCATTGATCTTCTCTACAGTTTTTTCAGATTCTATATTGTTTATTTCTGCTCTGATCTTTATTATTTCTCTTCTGCTGGGTTTGGCGTGTCTTTGTTTTTCTGCTTCTAGTTGCTTTAGGTGTGCTGTTAGATTTTGTATTTGAGATTTTTCTTGTTTCTTGAGATAGGCCTGGATTGCAATGTATTTTCCTCTCAGGACTGCCTTCGCTGCATCCCAAAACGTTTGGATTGTTGTATTTTCATATTTATTTGTTTTCATATATTTTTAAATTTCTTCTCTAATTGCCTGGTTGACCCATTCATTCTTTAGTAGGGTGTTCTTTAACCTCCATGCTTTTGGAGGTTTTCCAGACTTTTTCCTGTGTTTTATTTCAAGTTTAATTGCATTGTGGTTTGAAAGTATGCATGGTATGATCTTAATTCTTTTATACTTATGAAGAGCTGTTTTGTGACCCAGTGTGTGATCTATCTTGGACAATGTTCCATGTGCACTTGAGAAGAAAGTATATTCTGTTGCTTTGGGATGCAGAGTTCTAAATATATATGTCAAGTCCATCTGATCCAATGTGTCATTCAGGGTCCTTGTTTCTTTATTGATCCTGTTTCTAGATGATCTATCCCTGTTGTAAGTGGATTATACAAGTCCCCTGCACTTACCACATTCTTCTCAATAAGGTTGCTTATATTTGTGATTAATTTTTTTATGTATTTGGGGGTTCCCATATTTGGCGCATAGACATTTATAATTGTTAGCTCTTCCTGATGGATAAACCCTGTGATTATTATATAATGTCCTTCTTCATCTCTTGTTACAGCCTTAATTTAAAGTCTAGTTTGTCTGATGTAAGTAAGGGCACTCCAGCTTTCTTTTGAGCTCCAGTAGCATGATAGATACTTCTCCATCCCCTCACTTTCAATCTGAAGGTGTCCTCACATCAAAAATGAGTCTCTTGTAGACTGAAAATAGATGGGTCTTTTTTTTTTTGTCCATTCTGATACCCTATGTCTTTTGGTTGGAGCATTTAGTCCATTTACATTCAGTGTTATTATAGAAAGATATGGATTTAGAGTCATTGTGATCTGTGTAGGTTTCATGCTTGTAGTGATATCTCTGGTACTTTGTCTCACAGGATCCCCCTTAGGATCTCTTGTAGGGCTGGTTTAGTGGTGATGAATTCCTTCAGTTTGTTTGGGAAGACCTTTATCTCTCCTTCTATTCTGAATGACAGACTTGCTGGATAAAGGATTCTCGGCTGCATATTTTTTTTCTGTTCATCACATTGAAGATTTCCTGCCATTCCTTTCTGGCCTGCCAAGTTTCAGTGGATAGATCCGTCACTAGTCTTATCGGTCTCCCTTTATATGTTAGAGTGTGTTTATCCATAACTGCTTTCAGAATTTTCTCTCTATCCTTGTATTTTGTCAGTTTCACTATGATATGTTGTGCAGAAGGTCGATTCAAGTTACGTCTGAAGGGAGTTCTCTGTGCCTCTTGGATTTCGATGCCTTTTTCCTTCCCCAGGTCAGGGAAGTTCTCAGCTATGATTTGTTCAAGTACACCTTCAGCCCCTTTCTCCCTCTCTTCCTCTTCTGGAATCCCTATTATACGGATATTATTAGGTTTCATTGCATCACTTAGTTCTCTAATTCTCTCCTCTTACTCCTTGACTTGTTCCTGACCTTGGGGGAAAAGCTCTCCATTTTTACCCTTGAGGGATGATGATAGTTGTGGGGTTTTTGTATATGGTCTTTATTACGTTGAGGTATGTTCCCTCAAATCCTGCTTTGTTGAGGGTGTTGAGAATGAATGTTGTACTTTCTCAAATGCTTTTTCCACATTTATGGAAATGATAATATGGTTCTTATCCTTTCTCATATTGATATGATGTACCTCCCTGATTGATTTGCAAATACTGCACTACCCTTGCAACCCAGGAGGAAATCCCACTTGATCATGGTGAATGATTTTTTTTTAATTTAAATCCAAGTTAGTTATCATATGTGTAATAATGATTTCAGGAATAGAATTTAGTGATTCATCACTTACATATAGCATCCATTGCTCCTCCCAACAAGTGCCCTCCTTAATGTTCATCATCCATTTCCCATTTAGCACATCCCCCTACCCAACACCCCACCAGAAACCCTCAGTTTGTTCACTTATATTTAAGAGTCTCTTATAGTTTGTCTCCCTCTTTTTTATCTTATTTTTCCTCCCCTTACCCTATGTCCATCTGTCGTATTTCTTAAATTCCACATATGAGTGAAATCATATGATATCTGTCTTTTTCTGACTGACTTATTTGCTTAGCATAATAAACTCTATTTCCATCCATGTTGTTGCAAAGGGCAAGATTTCATTCTTTTTGATCACCAAGTAATATTCCATTGTATATATTTACCACATCTTTGATCCATTCCTCAGTCAATGGACATTTGGGTTCTTTCCATACTTTGGCTATTTTAGATAGCACTGCTATAAACATTGGGATGCACGTGCTCCTTTGAATCAGTGATTCTGTATCCTTTGGATAAATACCTAGTAGTACAATTGCTGGGTTGTAGGGTAGTACTATTTTTAATTTTTTGAGGTACCTCCATACTGTTTGCCAGAGTGACTGAACCAGTTTGCATCCTACCAACAGTGCCAAAGAGTTCCTCTTTCTCCGAATCCTCGCCAAGATCTGTTGTTACCTAAGTTGTTAATTTTAGTCATTCTGACAAGTGTCAGGTGGTATTTCATTGTGATTTTGATTTGTATTTCCCTGATGATGAGTGATGTTGAGTATTTTCATGTGTCTGTTAGCCATTGGATGTCTTCTTTGGAAAAGTATCCATTTATATCTTTTTTCTACTTTCTCACTGAATTATTTGTTTTTCGTGTGTTGAGTTTGATAAGTTCTGAAGAGATTTTTGATACTAACTCTTTCTGTGATATGTTATTTGCAAATATCTTCTCCCATTCCATCAGTTGCCTTTTAGTTTTTCTCATTGTTTCATTCACTGTTCAGAAGCTTTTTGTGTTGATGAGGTCCCAATAGTTCATTTTTGCTTTTGTTTCCCTTTTCTCTGGAGACATGTCAAGTAAGAAGTAGGTGCAGCTGAAGTACAGGAGGTTGCTGCCTGTTTTTTTCCTCTAGGATTTTGATGGCTTCCTGTCTTACAGTTCAGTCTTTCATCCATTTTGAATTTATTTTTGTGGATGGTGTACGAAAGTGGTCCAGGTTCATTTTTCTGCATGTTGCTGTCCAGTTTTCTCAACACCATTTGCTGAAGAGATTGTCTTTTTTCCATTGGATATTCGTTCCTGCTTTGTCAAAGATTAGTTGGCCATATGTTTGTGGGTCCATTTCTGGGTTCTCTGTTCTGTTCCATTGATCTATATGTCTGTTTTTGTGCCAATACTGAACTGTCTTGATGATTACACCTTTGTAATACAGCTTGAAGTCTGGAATGCCTCCAGGTTTGGTTTTCTTTTTCAACTTTGGCTTACTTTGGCTTTTCAGGGTCTTTTCTGTTTCCATAAAAGTTTTAGAATTGTTTGTTCTAGCTCTGTGAAGTATGCTGTTGTTATTTTGATAGGGATTGCTTTGAATATGTAGATTGCTTTGGGTAGTATCTACATGTTGTTGGATTCAGTTTACTACAATTTTGTTGAGGATTTTTTGCATGTGTGTTTGTAAGGGATATTGCCTGGCAGTTCTCTTTTAGTGGAGTCTTTACCTGGTTTTGGTGTCAGGATAATGCTGGCCTCATAGAATGAATTTGGGAGTTTTGATTCCTTTTTATTTTGGGGGAGTACTTTGAAAAGAATAGGTATTGACTCTTTTTTAAATGTTTGGTAGAATTCATCTGAGAAGCCCCCTAGTCCTGAACTTTTGCTTGTTGAAATTATTATGATTACTGATTCAATTTCTTTGCTTGTTATTGGTATGTTTAATTTTTTATTTTTGTTTCAGTTTTGGTTGTTTATGTTTCTAGGATCTCATCCATTTCCTCCAGGTTGTCCAGTGTGTTGCTGTTTAGTTTTTCATAATATTCTCTTATAATTGTTTTCATTTATGTCATGTGATTTGTTATTCCTCCTCTCTCATTTGTGATTTTATTTATTTTAGCCCTTTCTTTTTTTCTTGGTAAGTCTGGCTAGAGGTTTATCAATTTCATTTATTTTTTTCAAAGAATCAGGCCTGGTTTCATTGATCTGTTCTATTATTCCTTTAGTTCTATATCATTTGCTTTTGATCTAACCTTTATTACTTCCTTCTGGCTTTTCAGGTTTTATTTGTTCTTATTCCAACTCCTTTGTGTATAAGGATAGGTTGTGTATATGAGATTTTTCTTGATTTTTGATGTATTGCTATAAACCTCCCTCTTGAAACTGCTTTTGCTGCATACCAAACATTTTTACCATTGTTTTCATTTTCATTTTTTTTTCATATAATTTTTTTATTTCTTTTTATTTTCTTGTGGACTCTTTCATTGTTTAGTAGAATATTATTTAATCCCATGTATCTGTGGTCTTTCCAGTTTTTTTTTTCTTCTGGTGGGCTTCTCATTTCATAGAGTTGTGGTCAGAAAATATGTATGGCATGATTTTGTTTTGTTTTTCATTTGTTGAGGCTTGGTTTGTGGCTTAATATGTGATCTGTTCTGGAGAATGTCCCATGTGCACTTGAAAAGAATGTGTATTCTGCTCTTTTAGGATGTAATGTTTTACATTTATCTGTTAAATCCATCTGTTCCAATGTGTCATTCAAAGCCATTGTTTCGTTGTTGATTTTCTGTTTAGATGATCTGTCCGTTAATGTAAGTTGGATGTAAAGTCCTCTACTATTATTGTACAAGTATTGATTAGTTCCTTTATATTTGCTATTAACTGTTTTATGTATTTGGGTTCCTTCATGTTGGGTGCATATATATTTACAATTGCTATATCTTCTTGTTGGATTGTCTTCTTTATTATTACTATACAGTCCTTCTTTGTATTTTGTCATTTTTGTTTTAAAGTATATTTTGTCCAATATAAGTATTGCTACTCTGGCTTTCTTTTGACATCCATATGCATGATTGATGTTTCTCCATACCATCACATTAAATCTGAAGCTGTCTTTAGGTCTAAAAAGAGTCTCCTGTAGACAGGAGATGATTCTTATTTTTTATCTGTTTGTTAGCCTGTGTCTTTTGATTGGAGCATATGTAATCCATTAACATTCAAAGAACTTTTTGATGGATATGTATTTAATGTCATTTTATTACATATTTTGTTGTTTCTGAAGATTTCTCTGATCCTTTCTAATCTTTCTCTCTTTTATGGTTTTCTAATTTTCTTTACTGATATATTTGGATTACTTTATCTTTATACTTTGCATATTTATTAGTGGTTTTTCATATATGATTACCATTAGGTTTGCTTATAACCTTTTCTGCATATTAGCAGTCTGTATTAAGTTGGTGGTTGTTTAAGTTTAACCCATTCTTTACTTCTCTCCTCCTCACATTTTAGGTATATTGTCATATTGTATATCCTTTTATTTGTGAGTTCCTTAACTGATTTTTTTGAGAAATATTTATTTTTACTGATTTTGTTTTCCCTACCTTCATAATGTCACTTTTGGTCTCTCCTTTCCACTCAGAGAGTCCCCTTTAATATTTCTTGCAGGGTGGGCTTAAGTGGTCATGAGCTCCTTTAGTTTTTGTTTGTCAGGAAAACTCTTTGTCTCTCCTGCTATTCTGGATGATAGCCTTGGTGGATAGAGTGTTCTTGGATGCAAATTTTTTTTCCATTCAGCACTTTGAATATATCATGCCACTCCCTCCTAGCTGGCAAATTTTATGCTAGAAAATCCCATACTAGCTTTATGGTATTTCCTTGTATGTTACTCTCTTCTTTATTCTTGCTGCTTTAAAATTTTTTTCATCACCATTCTGCAGTTTAATTACAATATGTCTCACTGTGGATATGCTTTTGTTGATTTTATTAGGGGTTCTCTATACCTCTGGGTCTGGATATCCCTTTCCTTCCTCAGATTGGAGAAGTTTTCAGATTTTATTTCTTCAAATAAATGTTCTGCCCCCTTTACTCTCTCTTCTTCTGGGACTCCTATAATATCAGTGATATTACATTTTATGGAGTCACTGAGTTCCATAAATTTATTATTTTGCATAATTCTTCTTTTTTCTTTTGTTCCGCATGATTAGTTTCCAGTAGTCTGTCTTCTAGGTCATTAGTTAATTCCTCTGATTCTTCCAACCTGTTCTTCATTCCATCAAGCATGTTTTTCATTTCAGTTTTTAGCCCTTTATTTCTGCTACATTATTCCTATCTCTGTGTTAATGGTCTCACTCATGTCTGCTACTCTTCTCAAGTCCAGTGAGTATCCTTATTATCACTGCTTTAAATACTCTGTCAGGCATGTTACTTATATATGTTTTGCTTATATCTCAGGTCATGGTCTTGTCCTGTTCTCTCATTTGAGATAAATGTCTCTGTCTTCTGATTTTGTCTAAGTCTCTGTGCCTGTTTCTCTGTGTTAAAAAAGTCAGCTATTTCTCCTCTGTTTTTGAGGTAAATGGCCTTTTGAAGAAGTGCTGTAGTGCTCTGCCATGTAGTTTCCCTGTTCCCCAGGGCCTGGTGCTTCTGGGAGTATCTCCATTTTGTGCCAAGTATATTCTGCTGTTTTGTCCTGGCTGCTTTATCCTTCAGGTTAGTAGCCTGCAGTGGCTTTCTTTACCTGTTGTGAGCAGTTTTTCCTCCCTGGCCTGAATGTGGCACATTTTAAGTAGGTGTGCTCTGATCTTCTTGTTAAATGAGAGCTGTTACCACCACCACTGGAACTGTGATTCCAAAGAACTCCCAAGTTGGGAGACATGGCATGAGCAGGGGTCTGGGCCAGTCTTCTGGAGAAGGGGACTGGCTGCCTTGGGACTGAGGTAAGTGAAACTGGAAAGGGTGGTTCATGGGATTGCAGGTGGGTGGGACTTGGTGTAAGCAATTAAGTAGCAAGTGTTGGATCTGTGCAGGTTCCCATAGGTGGCCCTGTGCTTATGATGAGGGGAAGTGGAGGGAAATGGTGCCTGCCAGTTCTTTTGTTCCAGTAGTGGTCTTTCCATGAATGCTGCCTCTCTGGAACACACTGAAATGAGCAAATTACCTCTCTACTGTGGGCCCCAGGTGCTGTTCACATGGCTGTTTCCACACTCTATATCCACAGGTTGTTTGCCTTCCTTCTTTCCAAGAACAGTACAATGCCCTCTGAGTTCTATGCCAGCTAAGCCCACTGACCTTTAAAAACTCCAGGTTTTAAGCCCTGCTGGTTTCCAGAAGTCATGAAATTTGGCCTCTCTTGCTTTCCAAGGCAATGTCTATGGGGATTTTTTTTCCCTGTGCGTTCCTCTTTGTGTTGGTCTATCTCTTGCGCTTCTCGATGACTGCAGCTTCCTCTCCACCATAGTGGCCAGAATCCCTTTCTCTCCCATACCTTGTCTCCATACTTCCTGTCTTCTTCTTCAGTGTGGCCTCTCCTTTAGCTTTTGTTGAGGAGTATGTTATGCCAATCTTCAGGTGAATTTCTGGGTATTTAGGATGATTTGATAGTGGCCTAGTTATAATTGTGGGACAGGGTGAGCCTAAGAGTCCTCCTACTCCACTGCCACCTTCCAACCCTCTCAGTTTCCTAAAATTCATTCATGCATTTATTCATCAAAAATTTTGAGCACCTATTATATACTAGGCCTTTGTTAACTTTTATGGGCATATAATGTTCAGAAAACATCCAGGGTATTCATTTACCCAGGGCTTTTAGTCTGTCAAGGTGAGGTAATCCAGAAATTGCCCACAGGAGAGCAGAAATACATTGTTAATTGACTTATCAGAGTTCTTGTTTTAAATAGTACACAGCTGAAATATACATACTAACTAGGGAGATAAAGTAAACAACAAAAGGACATATTCAAACCATTAATAGTTAACCCAAAATGTGAAGTGTCAGGACCTCTCTAGAGTTATGGTGAAATTATTCTTATTAAAACTAGAAGTTTAAGTTGCTGACAAGGTGAACATTGTATGAAGGAAAAGATTGTTTGAAAACAAGTGTGAGGGGTTCCTCATTGAAATAGAGTAGGATTCTATATAGTTTGGACCCTATGGGTATCTAATATTAGGTAAGCCAAAGAAAAATGGATACTTTAGCTCACATTCAATTTATAGAAATAATTTTGAACAGATATTTGAGTGTTATTTTTGAAACTCTGAGAACATATGTATATTACTACATAGAATATAGAATAACTTTATTATACATCTTATTAAAATATCTACCAAGCATCTATGGAACTTATGTTAAAGTAATAATGTAATTTCCTTTTGGTGCTCTTCAGCAGCCTTCAGTGCTATTTATATGCTATAAATAATACCCTCACTAATTACACAATTACCCAAAAGCCAAATATTTTTATAATGAACTCTGTGTTAGTTTACTTTAAAGTTCATATTGCAAACTAAGCAGTAAAAAGAGACTCTTATTTATTTTTTTGGTATTTTTTATAATTATAAACGTGTTTAAAGTCACTTGGTTTATTTATAGATGTAGGTTGTCTAAGGTTTAGATTAATATTGTTACTTTTTCACCAATATCTATTTATTAAGAAATAAAAGCAAGTAAGTAGTAAACATACCTTAAACTAAATAATACTTTGAAAATTTTCCCTTTATATTTTATTTATTTATTTTAATTTTAATGTTTATTTATTTTTGAGAGAGAGAGCAGGGGAGGTTCAGAAAGAGGGAGACAGAGGATCTGAAGCGTGCTTTGTACTGACAACACAGAGCCCGATGCAGGGCTCGAACTCACAAACTGTGAGATCATGACCTGAGCCAAAGTCAGACGCTTAACCAACTGAGCCACCCAGGCACCCATCTCTTTATATTTTAACCACCCTCAACTATGGCATTACATAAAGCTCATTACTCCAGCTCTAAATAAAAAACTTCTTTCTAAATTACTGTGCATCCTTATTTTTTAATATATTCCTAAACTGATCACAATTTCAACATGAATTCTGACCATCTTGTCATTAAAATCCTACTGGGATATATACTTCAATATTCTTTATAAATGATATTGACCTCACTTTTGCAATGGTAGGAAAAAATATATCATGTCTGAAAAAATGAACCCTGAGTGTGTAAAGAAGGTATACACACATTATTTATGAGATACCAGAATTATGTACTGAACACCCATTGAAACCTAGAAGACATAATAAAACAAAAAATATTATCATATGAGAAAATGCAGGCTAAAAATAAAATGAGAAATTATGATGTTTTTTCATCATAGAGTAGTTTTTATTATATGTGGGATATCCCAGACCCCATTTGAAAAGGTTTAGTTGAAGTATCACTAGGCATTAGACATATTCACTCATAAACCAGCCTTATTCTTGTGTAACCAAGTATAGGTTATTATAGCAAATCTCTTGAAAAGCAGGTTGCTTTTATACAAAGTATTTGGTATTTGGAACCAAATAGGCCTAAGATTTTTATCTTACTTCTACCACTTGAAATCAATGTCACCTGGCACCAGTTAATATATTTAAGTATCAGATTTCTCATCTTTGAAATATGAATAATAATATCTACTTCAAATTATTATGAGACTTAAATGATATAAAATATAAATAGTCTATTAATATCTGAAACTTAATAGTGTCTTGACAAATATTAGTGCATTTCACTTTTCTCTTCAACTCTGTAGTAAATTTAGGAATGATTTAGCTCACTTAGCTGTTTTATAATGATTGCATAAAAAATCTATAAACCTGTTGGGAACTTGAAATTTATATTTTAAAAGTAACATCATGCTTTTCTACAAATCACTTTGGGATACTTTTAATGGCCATTATCAATGGTCCAATGCCTAAGGTCTTTAGTGGTTCAGGATTTTTAAAATATTTTTTCATGTTTCATCCTCATTTTATTTCTAAAATGTATCTATACTAAGTTTATTTCTTTGTCCTATAATGTGATAAAAAATTTAGTGACGCCCGCCATTTACATGATTAAAAACTGTGAATTTTTCCTTCATTTTATACTTCCTCCAACCTAATTTGCACTATATTTCATGCAGTTGTATGCATGTCTTTGAAAGATTTCATAAACACTATTACTGGTTAAAGAGGATACAACTATGTATGTATAAAACTGAGCAGTGGTTTAGGAGGCATACATTTTATGGAGAAATATTTTGGTTCTTTGTGAATCACTTAATCAACTGGTTGGTTGAAAGTGTGTGTGTGTGTGTGTGTGTGTGTGTGTGTGTGTGTGTGTTTACTCTGTGTTATTTGAGCTTTTTGAATTTGTGATTTATTGTACTTCACTACTTTTGGAAAATCCTCATTTATTAGCTCTTCCAGTATTTCTTCTGCTCCTATCACATTCTCCTTTGGGGATTAAAATTACATGTATATTAAATCATTTGATATTGCCCCACAGCTGTTAGACACACCATTCTCTATCATATTCACTCTCTGTCTCCCCATTCTTCTCCCTTTTTTCTTCTCCCTCCCTTCCCCTACATGGTGTTTAGTTTGTATAATTTCTGTTGATCTATCTTCAAGTTCATTGACTTTTTTTCAACTGTGTCATGTCTACTGATGAGCTTGCTAAATACATTCTTTATCTCTGTTATCTTGGTTTAATTCCTAACAGTTTAACTCGATTTTTTTTTTTTTTGGAGATATTCTGGGTTTAGTTTCAGACTACTGCAATAAAGCAAATATTGCAGTAAAGCAAGTCAAATGAATTTTTTGGTTTCCTAGGGCATATAAAAGTTGTGTTTATTGGGTATTGAATTTGATAATTTCTTTATAGGATGCTAGCCCTTTATCTAATATCATTTACAAATATCTTCTCCTATTCCATCAGTTGCCTTTAGTTTTGCTGATAGTTTCCTTTGCTGTGAAGATTTTTATCTTGATGATGTCCCAATAGTTCATTTTTGCTTTTGTTTCCCTTGTCTCTGGAGACATGTCAAGTAAGAAGTTGCTGAAGCTGAGATAAATGAGGTTGCTGTCTGTTTTCTCCTTTAGGATTTTGATGGCTTCCTCTTACATTTAGGACTTTCATCCATTTTGAATTTATTTTTGTGGATAGTATAAAAAAGTGGTCCAGGTTGATTCTTCTGCATGCTCCTGTCCAGTTTTCCCAACACCATAAAAACAAATAATCCAGTGAAGAAATGGGCAAAAGACATGAATAAACACTTCCCCAAAGAAGAGATCTAGATGGCTAACAGACACATGAAAAAATGCCCAACATCACTCATCATCAGGGAAATACAAATCAAAACCACAATGAGATACCACCTCACACTTATCAGAATAGCTAAAATTAACAACTCAAGCAACAACAGATGGTGGTGAGGATTCTGAGAAAGAGGAACCCTTTTGTACTGCTGGTAGGAACACAAAGTGGTGCAGCCACGCTGGAAAACAGTTTGGAAGTTCCTCAAAAAATAAAAAATAGAACTACCCTATGACCCAGCAATTGCACTACTAGGTATTGCTGATTTGAAGGGGCCCATGCACCTCAATGTTTATAACAGCAGTATCAACAATAGCCAAAGCATGGAAAGAGCCCAAATGTCCATTGACTAATGAATGGATAAAGAAGATGTGGGGCATATACACACACACACAGACACACACACACACAGACACACACACACACACACACACACACACACACACACACACTGGAATATCATTTGGCAATCAAAAAGAATGAAAAATAAATAAAATAAATATCATATGATTTCACTCCTATGTGGAATTTAGGATGCAAAACAGATGAACACAAGGGAAGGGAAGCAAAAATAATACAAAAACAGAGAGGGAAACAAACCATAGAAGACTCTTAAATACAGAGAGCAAGCTGAGGGTTGCTGGTGGGGTGTTGGGCGGGGAGATAGGCTAAATGGGCAAGGAGCATTAAGGAGGACACTTGAGATGAGCACTGGCTGTTTGTTATATGTAAGTGATGAATCACTAAATTCTATGCCTGAAACATTATTACACGATATGTAAAATAACTTGGATTTAAATTAAAACAAATTTATGTTTACACTATACTGTAGTCTAAGTGTGTAATAGCATTGTATTTTAAAAAAACAATGTACATACCTTCATTAAAAATAGTTTACTGCTGGGGCGCCTGGGTGGCTCAGTCAGTTGAGTGTCCGACTTTGGCTCAGCTCATGATCTCATGGTTTGTCGGTTCGAGCCCCACATCAGGCTCTGTGTTGAATGCTTGCTCAGAGCCTGGAGCCTGCTTCAGATTCTGTGTTACCTTCTCTCTCTGCCCTTCCGCTCACGCTCTGTCTCTAAAGAGACAAAACAGATGAACATAAGGGAAGGGAAACAAAAATAATATAAAAACAGGGAGGAGGACAAAACATAAGAGACAAATATGGAGAACAAACAGAGGGTTACTGGAGGGGCTTTGGAAGGGATGATGGGCTAAATGGGTAAGGGGCATTAAGGAATCTACTCCTGAAATCATTGTTGCACTATATGCTAACTAATTTGGATGTAAATTAAAAAAATAATAAAATTAAAAGTAAATAAATAATAAATGTGAACAAAATTTTTAAAAAATTGGTCATTGCTAAAAAATGCTAACTATCATCTGAACTTTCAGTGAGTCATAATCACTGATCAGATTACCATAACAAATATAATGATAATGCGAAAGTTTGAAATAATTGCTAGAATTACCAAAATGTGACACAGAGACGTGAAGTAAGGAAATGCTATTGCAAAAATGGCACCGATAGACTCAGGGTTGCCACATTCAATTTGTAAAACTGGCAATATCTGCAAAGTGCAGTAGAGTGAAGAGCAATAAAACAAGGTATGCCTGTAGCTTCAATCTGGCTGCTGAGATCACCCATCTGTTCATGAATGTTGAATGATGTCCACCTTTTCTACTGGAGAATTTTACTGTAGTTATTTTAACTCTGATGGTCTCACCATTTACATCATTTATATTCAAATCTTTCTGTTGTATTTCTTTTTTCTTCCTTTTTTTTTTTTTTCTTTATAATCGAGTAGCATGTGTAGGACAGAACAGATTAGAGTGAATAATATTTATGCCTAGAAATGGGAATGTATGTTCTGTCAGGCCTTTAGTGTGGGGGTTGGGATATTGTAATTGAGATAATCACATTATTACAATCTAGAAATTCCAATTAAGATAATCTAATCAAGTAATTGAAGTGGATGTAGGTTTTGTTCTTGATGTGATTATTCTCAGTATACTACCAGATTCAAATCCCTGTAGTTACCTTGTACTTAGAGTGAATGCTACATTGCTGGAGGGTTTTTCCAATATTCATATTACACCCTCAGGTTTAGCCTTTCCCTGTTATCCTGTGCCTCAGAAAAACATCTCTCCTCATTTTTCCTTTTCCTTCCTACATTGGTAGGAGTAAGGGAGAGCACTCTCTGTCGTCTTTGCTCTAGCTTCTGTCCTCTATTGCCCTGTGCTTCTGGTTCTCCTAAAGAGGGCTTTCTCAGTGATCCTGCCCTTCCCCTAGTGGTGTAGTTTTGTTGTTGTTTTGTTGTTTGTTTTTGTAAATTTTCTTTATCCACAGTGAGTCTTCAAATGTGCCACGAGAATGACTAATTTTGCTGCATCTTAGGTATTTGTTCCATAGGGGAACAAATGGAACAGTGATACAGAAATTTATGTTTTTCCCATATCAGTAACCACTCCCTTTCCCCAGGCCTGTACCATGAGGTAGGTTTTCTTTGGCCTCCTGATCTTCCTTAAGTATTTTTTTGTGGGGGCGGGGTGGGGTGGGGGTCGATGGTGATGAAGCAGCCAAGAGGCAAGTGTGTTTGAGCTCTCTCCATAGTCTACAGGTCTCAGGGGTTCTGTACTTTCATGCTAGTTCAAATTTTCTTCATCAATTTGTTAAAAAAATTCATCTGAAAATTTTCTTGCTTTTATGGCTGCCTGTTACCCTTCCATGTTCTTCCCCAAGTTACTCAGTGCTCATGTCTCATCTCTTCTTGGAAGCACCTGGCTTTCCTTACATTTCAGTCCAGTTTGTTGCTCTGTGACCTTGCCTCTCTGATAGGTTCATGACAATTTATGATTTTGTATATTATCCAGTTTTTCTTGTTAGAGTGGGAATGTTACTCTTCGCAACTTTCCATGTACAAGAACAACCTCTACAATGTGTTTCTTAGAATAATAAGATCTAGCAAGATCTAAAAGTTATAGACAGAATGTCAGAATCGTAGGAAGTAAACATCACTATAGCAGACAGAGCACATTTGGGTAAGTATTGTATTAGGACATTAGAAGGGAAAGGAAATAGAGAAATTAAGAAAATTTTGGTTATAAAGTATAAATTCTTTAAACTTTGGTGATGTTAAAATAATTACGATTACATAGGTAATGACAGTCATGAAGGAGATGAAATGTCATTATATTAATATCATTGTCTTTCATAGCTTGGAATCAATAAATTCTGACAAAGTTAAAATTGGTAATTAAAAATACAAAAGTGTTTTAATGTTAATGTAGTATGATTTTTTTACTTAATTTTAGAGGAATCTTTTTGAAATGAATCTATCTTTCTGTGAAGAAGTATTTTTCTGATATTTAGCAATTTCTTCAGTTTAACTTTAGTTTCCTTGTCTATAAAAGTAACTAAAATTACATTTGACATTTAAAATAATATCATATGATCTTCTTGTAGTAAAATTACTTACTTCTAACCTTCCATATGATATATACACAGAGAGAACAAAGTATTCCAGAGTGTTTTTCCTTAAATGTTAACCCTGGTAGGATTCAAGGTAATTTGTTTTTATCCTATTTGTATTTTTTATTGGCCTTAAATAGTTTTAAGCGAACATGTATCATTTTTCTAACATAAAGCTACTGGGATAAAAAATCATTTAAATTCATTTTAAGTAAAAATTAGACATAATCTGATTGCTTCTTAGAGTTTAAAAAATTGAATCTGCCATAAAAATCAGCAAGATGACATTGTGAAATATCTTTAATATACTGTTAATTACCTCATAACATGCTATAATTTCCCTTTCTTAAAAACTAGGGATTTCTGGGGCACCTGGGTGGCGCAGTCGGTTAAGCGTCCGACTTCAGCTCAGGTCACGATCTCGCGGTCCGTGAGTTCGAGCCCCGCGTCGGGCTCTGGGCTGATGGCTCAGAGCCTGGAGCCTGCTTCAGATTCTGTGTCTCCCTCTCTCTCTGCCCCTCCCCCATTCATGCTCTGTCTCTCTCTGTCTCAAAAATAAATAAACGTTAAAAAAAATTAAAAAAAAAAACACTAGGGATTTCTGATAGTTTTGTAAAATAGAATCTTATAGTTTTAAAGACCTTAGTATCCATTACTAGAAATACTTCTTATTGAATCTAAATAAATATCTGTGTACTTTAGGGCTGCCTGGGTGGCGCAGTTGGTTAAGTGGCTGACTTCAGCTCAGGTCATGATCTCATGGTCCGTGAGTTTGAGCCCCGCGTCAGGCTCTGTGCTGACAGCCCAGAGCCTAGAGCCTGCTTTGGATTCTGTGTCTCCTTCTCTCTCTCTGTTCCTCCTCTGCTTGTGCTCTATCTCTCTCTGTCTCTCAAAAATAAATAAATGTTAAAAAAATTAAATAAATATCTGTGTACTTTCTAATAATACAGGGTTTCTCAACCTCAGCACTGTAGACACTTAGGTTGAATAATTCTTTGTTGCAAGAAGCTTTCCTGTGATTTATCAGATGTTTAGAACATCTCTAGCCTCTACCTACTAGATGCCAATAGCAATCCCCCTGCCTACAGCTGTGACAACCAAATATGTCTTGAGACATTGCCAGATATCCACTTGGGGGCAAAATTACTCCTAGTTGAGGACCACTGTTATAACAGCACTTTGGAGGAACTATTCATTCCTATATGACCCTATCATCAGCCATAACTGAGAGAGAACTTAAATAAACCCTTGCTCAAAGTCTTCCTCTGACCTTATTATCTGAGTCATTATACTTTTTATTTACCAACATATCATGCTATTTTCATCCTTTATTTTCTTTCAACAGATGATAAGAGCTCATAAGTCAAGAATGGTCTTATAGTTCATATATATATTGCCTAGCCTATGCCTCACACATTATATGGGTTCAGTAAATGTTTATAGATTCCCTTCAACCTATTCTTAATGAGAAAATTATTGTGACTGGCCTTGAAGGGTATACAATTATGGGAAAGAATAGTCTGCCCCTTCAAGAAACATTAGTAACAAGGCTAAAATAAATCTATAAAATCATTAATAGGGAGAATATGCTGAAAACCATAAAAAGGACACATAAAATGCCAAAAGTAAGAGGAACCTGGAAAGACTCCAAGGATGAAATGGCTTTTGAAATGGGTCTGAAGGATGACTGTCAGGTAGGTTTGGAGAGAGTAGAGGGTATGAAAGGGTTTTTAATAGGCATAAATTAAGGGAAGCATTGAGGTGTGAAGAACAAATCGTTGGGGTCAAAAAAAGCCTAAAGTATGTTCTGGAAATACCAAAACCTGTTGATAATAGAAAACCTATTAGATATTGTCTGATTAAAGTCATGTTCTATTTTTTTATTTCTGCCAAACTAAGACATCCTTGTCATCAAAGAAAATGTGATATTTTATGAGAGGGATCTGTACTAATTTCTGAGGTTTATTAGTATAGTAAATATTTAGAAAAAATGATATTAAAGCAAAGGGATTCTTATGTAACTGTATCATTTTATTAAACATATATTATTTATCTGCAGCTTTTTCCCTAGTTCCAAGTTCTTATTTAAATTCCAGTTAATTAACATACAGTGTAATATTAGTTTTAGCAGTAAAATTTAGTCATTCATCACTTACATACAACACCCAGTGCTTTTCACAATTGCCCTCCTTAATACCCATCACCCATTTAATGCATCCCTCCCCACCTCCTCTCGAGCATCTCCCACTGTGTTCTCTATAGATAAGTCTGTTTTATGGTTTGCTACTGCCTTTTTCCACCCTATGTTCATCTGTTTTGTTTCCTAAATTCATTATATGAGTGAAATCATATGGTAATTGTCTGTCTCTGACTGTGTTATTTCATTTAGCATAATATTCTCCAGCTCCATCCACATTGTTGCAAATGGTAAGATCTCATTCCCTTTTTTATGGCTAATATTCCATTGATATATATAAACCACATCTTCCATTCATCAGCTGATGGATATTTGGGTGCTTTCCATAATTTGACCATTGTCGATAATGCTGCTATAAACATTAGGGTACATGTATCCCTTCACATCAGTATTTTTGTATCCTTTGGGTAAATACCTATAATGGAATTGCTGGGTCATAGGGTAATTCTATTAAGGTTTTGAGGAACCTTCATACTGTTTTCCAGAGAAACTATACCAGTTTACATTCCCTCCAACTGTGTAAGAGGGTTGCCCATTCTCTTCATCCTCCCTAACATCTCTTGTTTTTTGCGTTATTAAGTTTAGCCATTCTGACAGATGTGAAGTGATATATCTCATGGTAGTTTTGATTTGTATTTCTATGATGATGAGTGATGTTGAGCATTTTTTTCATTTGTCTGTTAGCCATCTGGATGTCTTCTTTGGAAAATCATCTATTCATGTCTTCTGCCCATTTTGAACTGGATTATTTGTTTTTTGGGTGTTGAGTTTTAGAAGTTCTTTATAGATGTTGGATACTGATCCTTTATAAGATATGTCATTTGAAAATATCTTATCCATTATGAAAGTTGCCCTTTAGTTTTATTAATTGTTTCCTTCACTGTGCAGAAGCTTTTTACCTTGATGAAGTCTCAATAGTTTATTTTTTTCTTTTGTTTCCCTTGCCTCAGGAGACTTATCTAGTAAGAAGTTCCTACAGCCAATATCAAAGAGGTTACTGCCTGTGTTCTTCTCTAGGATTTTCATGGTTTCCTGTCTCACATTTAGATCTTTCATCCCTTTTGAATTTATTTTTGCATATGGTATAAGAAAATGGCCCAGTTTTATTCCTTTGCGTGTTTCTGTTCACTTCTCCCAACACCACTTATTGAAGATACTTCCTTTTTGCCATTGGATATTCTTTACTGTTTTGTCAAAGATTCGTTGACCGTATAGTTGTAGGTCCATTTCTGGATTTCTATTCTGTTCCATTCATCTATGTGTCTGTTTTTGTGCCAGTATAATACTGACTTGGTCACTACAGCTTTGTAATGTAACTTGAAGTTTGGAATTGTGATGCCTCCAGCATTGTTTTTCTTTTTCAAGATTGCTTTGGCTATTTGGGGTCTTTTGTGGTTCCAAACTTTAGGATTGTTTGTTTTACTCTGTGAAAAATGCTGGTGGTATATTGATAGGGATTGCATTAAATGTGTAGATTTCTTTGTGTAGTATACAGATTCTATCAATATTAATTCTCCAATCCATGAGCATGAGATGTTTTCCCACTTTTTTTATCATCTTCAATTTCTTTCATCAGTGTTTTATACTTTTCAGAGTACAGATCTTTTACTTCTTTGGTAAGATTTATTCCTAGGTATCTTATGGTTTTGGTGCAATTGTAAATGGCATCAATTCTTTGAATTCCCTTTCTGGTGATTCATTATTGGTTTATAGAAATGCAACACATTTCTATACATTGATTTTGTATCCTGAGACTTCATTGAATTTGTGTAACAGTTCTGGCAATTTTTTTGTGGAGTCTTTCAGATTTTCTACATAGAGTATCATGTCTTCTGCAAATAGTGAAAGTTTTACTTCTTCCTTGTCAATTTGTATCTTCTTTCTTTCTTTTTTTTCTTTCTTTCTCTTTTGGCTGATTGATGAGGCTAGGGCTTCCAGTAATATGGCAGTAACAGTGGTGAGAGTGGACATCCCAGTCTTGTTTCGGACCATAGAGTAAAAGCTTTCAGTTTTTCCCCAATTAGGATGATAGTAGTGTGGGCCTTTCATATATGACCTTTATGATGTTGAAGTATGTTCCCTCTCTCCCTACTTTGTTGAGGGTTTTTATTGTGAATGGATACTGTATTTTGTGAAATGCTTTTTCTGCATCTACTGAGAGGATCGTATGGTTCTTATCCTTTGTTTTATTAATGTGGTATATCACATTAATTTGATTGACTTGTGGATATTGAACCACCCCTGCAGCCCAGGAATAAATCCCACTTGATTGTGGTGAATAATTCTTTTAATGTGCTGTTGGATTTGATTTGCTGGTATTTTGTTGAGAAGTTTTGCATCAATGTTCATCAGGAATATTGGCCTGTAGTTCTCTTTTTTAGTCAGCTCTGGTTTTGGAATCAAGGTCATGCTGGCCTTGTAGAATGAGTTTGAAAGTTTTACTGCCATTTCTAGTTTTTGGAGCAGTTTGAGAAAAATGAGGTATTAACTCTTCGTTAAATGTCTGCTGGAATTCCCCTAGGAAGCAATCTGGCCCTGGACTATTGTTGGTTATCAGTCTCTTCAAGTTTTCTGTTTCTTCCTGTTTCAGTTTTGGTAGTTTATGTTTCTAGGAATTTATCCATTTCTTTCCAATTACTCAATTTGTTGTCATATAATTTTTCATAATATTCTCTTGTAATTGTTCATATGTCTGTAGTTTTGGTTATAATCTCTCCTCTCCCATTCATGATTTTATTCATTTGGATCCTTTCTCTTTTTCTTGATAAGTCTGGATAGAGGTTTATCAATTTTATTATTTTTTTCAAAGAACTAGCTCCTGGTTTCATTGATATGTTCTGTTTTTGGTTTTGGGTTTTTTTCTTGTTGTTTCTATATCATTTATTTCTGCTCTCATCTTTATATTTTCCCTTCTTCTGCTGGATTTAGGCTTCATTTGTTGTTCTTTTTCCAGCTCCTTTAGGTATAAGGTAAAGTTAGGTTGTTTATTTGACATTTTTCTTGCTTCTTAAGGTAGGTGGGCCTGTATTGCTATATACTTCCATTTTATAACTGCTTTTTCTGCATCCCAGTGGTTTTGGACAATTGTGTTTTCATTTTCATTTGTTTCCATGTATTGTTTTATTGCTTCTTTGTTTTCCTGGTTGACCCATTCATTCTTTAGTACCGTGTTGTTTAACCTCCATGTATTTGTTGTCTTTCCTATTTTTTTCTTGTGGTTGACTTCAAATTTCATAGCATTGTGTTCAGAAAATATGCATGGTATGATCTCAGTCTTTTTGTACTTGTTGAGGCCTGATTTGTGACCTAGCATGTGGTCACACATGTTTTAGAGAATGTCCCATGTGCACTTGAAAAAAATGTGTATTCTGCTGTTTTGGATAAAATGTTCTCAATATAGCTGTTAGGTCCATCTGGTCCAGTGTGTTATTGAAAGCCATTGTCTCCTTGTTGATTTTATGCTTGATGATCTGTTCATTGATGTAAGTAAGGTGTTAAAGTTTCCTACTGTTATTGTATTATATTCAGTGAATTCCCTTATGTTTGTTTCATATAGTTAGGTTCTTTCAAGTTGGGGCCATAAATATTTACAATTGGTAGATCTTATTATAGAGACTCTTTTAAGAAAAGTGCCCTTCTTCAGCTCTTGGTACAGTCCTTGGTTTAAAGTCTAGTTTGTCTGATAGAAGTATTGCTACTTTGGCTTTCTTTTGAAGTCCATTTGCATCATAAATATTTCCCCATCCCATGACTTTCAATCTGCCGGTGTCTTTAGGTCTAAAATGAGTCTTTTGTAGGCAGCATATAGATGGGTCTTGCTTTTTTATCCATTCTGACACCCTGTGACTTTTGAATGGGCATTTAGTCCACTTACATTCAAAGTAATTGTTGATAAATATGAATTTAGTGCCATCTTATTGCTTGTTTTGTCATTTCTACAGATTTTCTCTGTTCCTTTCTAGTCTTTTTCACAAAGAGTCCCCTTTAATATTTCTTGCAGGGCTAGTTTAATGGACACAAACACCTTTAGTTTTTGTTTTTCTGGGAAATTCTTTATCTCTCCTTCTCTTCTGAATGATAGCCTTGTTGGATAGAGTATTCTTCGCTGTAGATTTTTCCCATTCATTACGTTGAATATATCATGTCACTCATTCCCTTCTGGCCTGCCATGATTTGTGGAGAGATCTGCTGCTAAACTTATTTGTTTTCCCTTGTAAGTTAGGGACTTCTTTGGTCTTGGTGCTTTTTAGGATTTTTCTTTATCTCTGTATTTTGCTAATTTAACTATAGTACATCTTGGTGCTGGCCTGAATTTGTGGATTTCGATGGGAGTTCTGTGTGCTTCCTGGAATTTGCAGTCTGTTTCCTTCCCCAGATTAGGGAAGTTTTCAGCTATTATTTCCTCAATTAAACCTTCTTCCCTCTATTCTCTCTCCTTCTTCTCTGGGACTCCTATGCTATGAATGTTATTACATCATGGAATCACTCAGTTCTCTAAGTCTACTTTTGTGATCCAAATTTTTCTTTCCTGCTTTGATTACCTTCATTCTGTCTTCTGTTATTCATTCTACCTTCTATTATTCTATCGTCCATATAACTTATTCATTCCTCTGCTTCTTCCATCCTTGTTGTCATTGCATCCAGTCAGTTTCAAATCTCATTTTTCATTGTGGCATGATTGATTTTAAGCTCTTATCTCTGTAGTAAAGGACACCCTGGTGTCTTCTGTGCCTTCTTAAATCCAGCTAGTATCCTTATGATTGTTGCTTTAAATTCTGGATCAGGCATATTATTTATATCTGTTTAGTTAGATCCCTGACCATGACCTTTCCTTGTTCTTTCTTTTGGGATGAATTCCTCCATCTTGGCATTTTGTCTTGGTCTTTGTCTTCTTCTCTGTGTTAGGAAAGCCTCTCCTGTTTCCTGCTCCTGAGAGTAATGCCTTTATGAATATGAGGTCACGTATTTTCCAGGGCCTGGTGATTCAGGAAGTGTCTCTGGTTTATGCTGCATACACTCTGTGTCTCTGTTATGGCTGCTCTGTCCCTCAGGTCAGTCTTCCACAAGGTTCTGCTTGCCTGAAGTGGGGAATGTTTGGACCTTGGTGAGAGTGTGGTGACTTTTAATGAGGTATGCTCTTATCCCCTTGTTAAAAAGAGACCTGAAACTATTTCCACTAGAGCTGAAGTTTTGCAGAACTCTATTGTCAGTAGACATGGTGCGTGTGGGGGTTTGTGCTATTCTTCGGGTAGTGGGCCTACTGCACTGGTTCTCAGGCAAGTGCCAACAGTGTACATGGTGGTGGCACTTGGTTAAGCAGTTCAAGCTGCCAGTGTTATCAATGTATTATTTACTGAAGTTAGTTTATGCCTGAGGGGTGGGAGAGGGAAATGGTACCAGCCAGCTCCTTTGTCCCCAGAGAGGGCAGTTTGTGCTCGCTGCTATCAGGGAAGCCCTCCCAGAAGAGCAAATAATTTCCCCTCATTCATCATAGGTGTTTCTCAGATTGCTTTTTTCACACTGTGTGTCTGCATTGCTTGCCTGCCTGGACCAGTGCAGTACACTTTGGGGTCTATCCCAGCCAGGCCCACTGAGTTTTAAATCTCCAAACTTTAGGGACCTGGTGTGGCAGTAACTGCACTGTCTTCTGGGGGAGGGTCTCACTGCACTGGGATTGATACAGGTTTAACTCACAAGAGCAGTTGCACCAGACTTCAGGAGTGTGGGGTTTGGAGCAAAGTGTGCTAAAGAGCCAGTCTCCAGGTTAGCCACCTTCAGCAGGTGTCTTTAGGCCTATGCTGAGGAGCAAGGGAGGAAAATGACACCTCCTGGCACCTCTGTCCCTTGAGATACAATGCCACCTCTATCAGACGTATTCCAAGAAGAAGGAACTGTCGTCTTTCCTAACATGCCTCAGGTGATCCACAGATCTCACCCTCTGCTCCCGGGTTACCTGCTTGTCTTCTGTACAGAAGCACTGCAGCACCCCCAGGGCTTTATACCAGCCATTCCACAAACCTCTAAAACTCCAGTTTTTGAGCCCTAATGGTTGCAAATACTCACAAAAATTATCCCCTGGGGAAAAGTTTTCCCAGTCAGTGGCTTTGGGGAAGTGTTTTCCTTGTGTGATTTCCTGTGTGTTCTTCTCTCTCTCTCTCTCTCTCTCTCTCTCCCTCTCTCTCTCTGCAGCCAGGGCTCTCTCCCCTCTGCAGTACCAGCCATCCATTTCTCACCCAAACCATATCTCCGCACCTCCTACTTTCCATGATGTGGCCTTCTCTCTCCTTGTAGTTGTGTAGTTTGTTCTGCCAGTCCTAAGATTGATTTTTTTAGGTATTCAGAATGGTTTGATACTTGCCTAGCTGTATTCGAGGGGTGAGGCAAGAAGCCTGGGGTCCTCCTACCCCTCCTACTACTCTGTCGTCTTAGCTCCCCTGCAGCTTTTTTTTTTATCTAATAAAAACAAAACTTATTTAAAATTATTCTTTATGAGTATTATAGAGTTTTCTTTCTAATTGTTTCATTTTAAATTACCACCATACACCATGAACTGTTATTTTATATTTACTAAATATTTTCCATTCATATTTGCTCTCTCTTGTAATGTGAGATTGCTGTAGCCAAGTGGCAGTAGAGAGTTATATGGTCCTCAATTATAGATGAATTTGGGAATAGAAAATATCCACTAGATTGTAGTTCCCCTTTTCCCATAGCAACAACAGAAAAAAAAAACTTTTCATTCAATAAAAGTATTTACAATTTCATTAAGAAAACATACAGTAAGGGGCGCCTGGGTGGCTCAGTCGGGTATAGCATTTGACTTCAGCTCATGTCATGATCTTGTGGTTCATGAGTTCAAGCCCTGTGTTGGGCTCTGTGCTGACAGCTCACGGACCATAACCTGCTTCAGATTCTGTGTTTCCCTCCCTCTCTTCCCCTCTCCCACTCATTTCTCTCTCTTTCTTTCAAACATAAACATTAAAAATTTAAGACAATATACAGTAACCTAAAATAAGCTTTGGCTTCAAATAAAAATGAATGAGAAATTCAATGCTCTTAGGCATAGTCCTTTGTAGCAGTTCTCAAAGTATATTCCAAGGATCCTAGGAGTCCCTGAGACACTTCTGTGGGTCCATGAGGTCAAAACTATTTTCATAATACTAAGACATTATTTTCATTATACACTGTGTTGACATTTGCACAATGGTGCAAAAGCAATGATAAGTGAAAGTACTAACACTTTAGCATGAATCAAAGAACTGGTAATAAGCTCTAGTAGCCATCATTTGTATTCTTTACCAGAGTACACTCATAGGGGCAGAAAAGCCGATTTAATTTAATGTCTGATGAATCACTAAAAATTATTAACTTTATTAGATCTAGATGCTTGAGTATATAATAATCTATAAAACAGAGTATAAAGTGGACCGAAAGCACTTCCTTCCTCATACCAAGAATGATGGTTGTCTCCAGAAAAAGCATGTATAAGATCAAGTGAATTATGAGACTTTCCTAGCCACTTTTTTTCATGGGCCACCATTTTTACTTGAGCTACTGAAAAACTTTTTATTCTGTCTTGCATATTTGACAGACAGTTTTTCCAAAGTGGATAAATTGAATCTCTCACTTCAAGCAAGGTAAATGGCAGTTTCATTGCCAAGGAACAAATGTAAACTTGCAAGTGAAAAGTGTAATTTGTTTTTTTTTCATTTATCAGTGTTCACTTCTGATGGGTAAATCTGGATGAATATAATCCACATAAACAAAATATCTTGGGTTCCTCAACTCCTAAGCATATAATGATATATTGAGGCCAACATGTTTGAGTATTGGTGGTCTACTATACTACCTACCTTATAGGACACCTTGTTAAGAAGAGGTCAATTAATTTTATTTCATAATATTTTTTTTAATTTTTTTTTTTAGTGGAGCCATCAGGAATTTATTTAATTATATATTTCTTTATTTATTTATTTTTATATTTTTTTTAATATATGAAATTTATTGTCAAATTGGTTTCCATACAACACCCAAAGCTCATCCCAAAAGGTGCCCTCCTCAATACCCATCACCCACCCTCTCCTCCCTCCCACCCCCCATCAACCCTCAGTTCGTTCTCAGTTTTTAACAGTCTCTTATGCTTTGGCTCTCTCCCACTCTAACCGCTTTTTTTTTTTTTCCTTCCCCTCCCCCATGGGTTTCTGTTAAGTTTCTCAGGATCCACATAAGAGTGTAACCATATGGTATCTGTCTTTCTCTGTATGGCTTATTTCACTTAGCATCACACTCTCCAGTTCCATCCACGATGCTACAAAAGGCCATATTTCATTTTTTCTCATTGCCACGTAGTATTCCAGTGTGTATATAAACCACAATTTCTTTATCCATTCATCAGTTGATGGACATTTAGGCTCTTTCCATAATTTGGCTATTGTTGAGAGTGCTGCTATAAACATTGGGGTACAAGTGCCCCTATGCATCAGTACTCCTGGATCCCTTGGATAAATTCCTAGCAGTGCTATTTCTGGGTCATAGGGTAGGTCTATTTTTAATTTTCTGAGGAACCTCCACGCTACTTTCCAGAGCAGCTGCACCAGTTTGCATTCCCACCAACAGTGCAAGAGGGTTCCCGTTTCTCCACATCCTCTCCAGCATCTATAGTCTCCTGATTTGTTCACTTTGGCCACTCTGACTGGCGTGAGGTGATATCTGAGTGTGGTTTTGATTTGTATTTCCCTGATGAGGAGCGACGTTGAGCATCTTTTCATGTGCCTGTTGGCCATCTGGATGTCTTCTTTAGAGAAGTGTCTATTCATATTTTCTGCCCATTTCTTCACTAGGTTATTTGTTTTTCGGGTGTGGAGTTTGGTAAGTTCTTTATAGATTTTGGATACTAGCCTTTTGTCTGATATGTCATTTGCAAATATCTTTTCCCATTCCGTTGGTTGCCTTTTAGTTTTGTTGGTTGTTTCGTTTGCTGTGCAGAAGCTTTTTATCTTCATAAGGTCCCAGTAATTCACTTTTGCTTTTAATTCCCTTGCCTTTGGGGATGTGTCGAGTAAGAGATTGCTACGGCTGAGGTCAGAGAGGTCTTTTCCTGCTTTCTCCTCTAGGGTTTTGATGGTTTCCTGTATCACATTCAGGTCCTTTATCCATTTTGAGTTTATTTTTGTGAATGGTGTGAAAAAGTGGTCTAGTTTCAACCTTCTGCATGTTGCTGTCCAGTTCTCCCAGCACCATTTGTTAAAGAGACTGTCTTTTTTCCATTGGATGTTCTTTCCTGCTTTGTCAAAGATTAGTTGGCCATACGTTTGTGGGTCTAGTTCTGGAGTCTCTATTCTATCCCATTGGTCTATGTGTCTGTTTTTGTGCCAATACCATGCTGTCTTGATGATGACAGCTTTGTAGTAGAGGCTAAAGTCTGGGATTGTGATGCCTCCTGCTTTGGTCTTCTTCTTCAAAATTACTTTGGCTATTCGGGGCCTTTTGTGGTTCCATATGAATTTTAGGATTGCTTGTTTTAGTTTCGAGAAGCATGCTGGTGCAATTTTGATTGGGATTGCATTGAATGTGTAGATAGCTTTGGGTATTGTTGACATTTTAACAATATTTATTCTTCCAATCCATGAGCATGGAATGTTTTTCCATTTCTTTATATCTTCTTCAATTTCCTTCATAAGCTTTCTATAGTTTTCAGCATACAGATCATTTACATCTTTGGTTAGATTTATTCCTAGGTATTTTATGCTGCTTGGTGCAATTGTGAATGGGATCAGTTTCTTTATTTGTCTTTCTGTGGCTTCATTATTAGTGTATAAGAATGCAACTGATTTCTGTACATTGATTTTGTATCCTGCAACTTTGCTAAATTCATGTATCTGTTCTAGCAGACTTCTGGTGGAGTCTATTGGATTTTCCATGTATAATATCATGTCATCTTCAAAAAGTGAAAGCTTAACTTTGCCAATTTGGATGCCTTTGATTTCCTTTTGTTGTCTGATTGCTGATGCTAGAACTTCCAACACTATGTTCAACAACAGCGGTGAGAGTGGACATCCCTGTTGTGTTCCTGATCTCAGGGAAAAAGCTCTCAGTTTTTCCCCATTGAGGATGATGTTAGCTGTGGGCTTTTCATAAATGGCTTTTATGATCTTTAAGTATGTTCCTTCTATCCCGACTTTCTCGAGGGTTTTTATTAAGAAAGGTTGCTGAATTTTGTCAAAGGCCTTTTCTGCATCAATTGACAGGATCATATGGTTCTTATCTTTTCTTTTATTAATGTGATGTATCACATTGATTGATTTGCGAATGTTGAACCAGCCCTGCATCTCAGGAATGAATCCCACTTGATCATGGTGAATCATTCTTTTTATATGCTGTTGAATTCCATTTGCTAGTATCTTATTGAGAATTTTTGCATCCATATTCATCAGGGATATTGGCCTGTAGTTCTCTTTTTTTACTGGGTCTCTGTCTGGTTTAGGAATCTAAGTCATACTGGCTTCATAGAATGAGTCTGGAAGTTTTCCTTCCTTTTCTATTTCTTGGAATAGCTTGAGAAGTATAGGTATTATCTCTGCTTTAAACGTCTGGTAGAACTCCCCTGGGAAGCCATCTGGTCCTGGACTCTTATTTGTTGGGAGATTTTTGATGACTGATTCAATTTCTTCGCTGGTTATGGGTCTGTTCAAGCTTTCTCTTTCCTCCTGATTGAGTTTTGGAAGAGTGTGGGTGTTTAGGAATTTGTCCATTTCTTCCAGGTTGTCCAGTCAATTGGCATATAATTTTGCCCATTATCCCCTGATAATTGTTTATATTTCTGAGGGATTGGTTGTCATAATTCCATTTTCATTCATGATTTTATCTATTTGGGTCATCTCCCTTTTCTTTTTGAGAAGCCTGGCTAGAGGTTTATCAATTTTGTTTATTTCTTCAAAGAACCAACTCTTGGTTTTGTTGATCTGCTCTACAGTTTTTTTAGACTCTATATTGTTGATTTCTGCTCTGATCTTTATTATTTCTCTTCTTCTGCTGGGTTTAGGCTGCCTTTGCTGTTCTGCTTCTAGTTGCTTTAGGTGTGCTGTTAGATTTTGTATTTGAGATTTTTCTTGTTTCTTGAGATAGGCCTGGATTGCAATGTATTTTCCTCTCAGGACTGCCTTCGCTGCGTCCCAAAGCGTTTGGGTTGTTGTATTTCCATTTTCGTTTGTTTCCATATATTTTTTTATTTCTTCTCTAATTGCCTGGTTGACCCACTCATTTGTTAGTAGGGTGTTCTTTAACCTCCATGCTTTTGGAGGTTTTCCAGACTTTTTCCTGTGGTTGATTTCAAGCTTCATAGCATTGTGGTCTGAAAGTATGCATGGTATAATTTCAATTCTGGTAAACTTATGAAGGGCTGTTTTGTGACCCAGTATATGATCTATCTTGGAGAATGTTCCATGTGCACTCGAGAAGAGAGTATATTCTGTTGCTTTGGGATGCAGAGTTCTAAATTGTTCTGTCAAGTCCATCTGATCCAATGTCTCATTCAGAGCCCTTGTTTCTTTATTGACTGTGTGTCTAGATGATCTATCCATTTCTGTAAGTGGGGTGTTAAAGTCCCCTGCAATTACCACATTCTTATCAATAAGGTTGCTTATGTTTATGAGTAATTGTTTTACATATTTGGGGGCTCCGGTATTCGGTGCATAGACATTTATAATTGTTAGCCCTTCCTGATGGATAGACCCTGTAACTATTATATAATGCCCTTCTTCATCTCTTGTTACAGCCTTTAATTTAAAGTCTAGTTTGTCTGATATAAGTATGCCTACTCCAGCTTTCTTTTGGCTTCCAGTAGCATGATAAATAGTTGTCCATCCCCTCACTCTCAATCTAAAGGTGTCCTCAGGTCTAAAATGAGTCTCTTGTAGACAGCAAATAGATGGGTCTTTTTTTTTTTTATCCATTCTGATACCCTATGTCTTTTGGTTGGCGCATTTAATCCATTTACATTCAGTGTTATTATAGAAAGATACGGGTTTAGAGTTATTGTGATGTCTGTATGTTTTATGCTTGTAGTGTTGTCTCTGGTACTTTGTCTCACAGGGTCCCCCTTAGGATCTCTTGTAGGGCTGGTTTAGTGGTGACAAATTCCTTCAGTTTTTGTTTGTTTGGGAAGACCTTTATCTCTCCTTCTATTCTAAATGACAGACTTGCTGGATAAAGGATTCTTGGCTGCATATTTTTTCTGTCTAGCCCACTGAAAATCTCGTGCCAATTCTTTCTGGCCTGCCAAGTTTCAAAAGAGAGATCAGTCACGAGTCTTATAGGTCTCCCTTTATATGTGAGGGCACGTTTACCCCTTGCTGCTTTCAGAATTTTCTCTTTATCCTTGTATTTTGCCAGTTTCACTATGATATGTCGTGCAGAGGATCGATTCAAGTTACGTCTGAAGGGAGTTCTCTGTGCCTCTTGGATTTCAATGCCTTTTTCCTTCCCCAGTTCAGGGAAGTTCTCAGCTATTATTTCTTCAAGTACCCCTTCAGCACCTTTCCCTCTCTCTTCCTCCTCTGGGATACCAATTATGCGTATATTATTTCTTTTTAGTGTATCACTTAGTTCTCTAATTTTCCCCTCATACTCCTGGATTTTTTTATCTCTCTTTCTCTCAGCTTCCTCTTTTTCCATAACTTTATCTTCTAGTTCACCTATTCTCTCCTCTGCCTCTTCAATCCAAGCCATGGTGGTTTCCATTTTGTTTTGCATTTCGTTTAAAGCGTTTTTCAGCTCCTCGTGACTGTTCCTTAGTCCCTTGATCTCTGTAGCAAGGGATTCTCTGCTGTCCTCTATACTGTTTTCAAGCCCAGTGATTAATTTTATGACTATTATTCTAAATTCACTTTCTGTTATATTATTTAAACCCTTTTTGATCAGCTCATTGGCTGTTGTTATTTCCTGGAGATTCTTCTGAGGGGAATTCTTCCGCTTGGTCATTTTGGATAGTCCCTGGAGTGATGCGGGCCTGCAGGGCACTTCCCCTGTGCTGTGGTGTATAACTGGAGTTGGTGGGCGGGGCCGCCCCCAGCCCACCGCTGGGGCCACAGTGAGACTGGTGTGTGCCTTCTCTTCCCCTCTCCTAGGGGCGGGATTCACTGTGGGGTGGCGTGGCCCATCTGGGCTACTTGCACACTGCCAGGCTTGTGATGCTGGGGATCTGGCGTATTAGCTGGGGTGGGTAGGCAAGGTGCATGGGGGCAGGAAGGGCAGGCTTAGCTCGCTTCTCCTTAGGTGATCCACCTCAGGAGGGGCCCTGTGGCAGCGGGAGGGAGTCAGATCCGATGTCGATGCCGGAGGTTTGGCTCCACAGAAGCACAGAGTTGGGTGTTTGTGCGGAGCGAGCAAGTTCCCTGGCTTGAACTGGTTCCCTTTTTCATTTTGGCTTGGGGATGGGCGGCGGAGATGACGCTGGCGAGCGCCTTTGTTCCCCACCAAACTGAGCTCTGTCGTCCGGGGGCTCAGCAGCTCTCCCTCCCTTTGTCCTCCAGCCATCCCGCTTTCCGAGCAGAGCTGTTAACTTATGACCTCCCAGACGCTAAGTCGTGCTTGCTGTCAGAACACACTCCGTCAGTCCGGCCCCTCCGCTTTTGCCAGCCAGACTCGGGGGCTCTGCTTGGCCGGCGAGCCGCCCCTCCGCCCTGGCTCCCTCCTGCCAGTCCATGTAGCGCGCACCGCCTCGCTGCCCTTCCTACCCTCTTCTGTGGGCCTCTCGTCTGCGGTTGGCTCCAGTGTCTCGTTCTGCTAATCCTCTGGCGGTTTTCTGGGTTATTTAGGCAGGTGTAGGTGGAATATAAGTGATCAGCAGGACACGCGGTGAGCCCAGCGTCCTCCTACGCCGCCATCTTCCTCCAGGAACCCTATTTCATAATATTTGTCACTTATGTTCCACCTCCCTTCTTTTTTTGATATTAATCCTAAACTGGGTATAAGGACAACTCAGCCAACTTAGCTATATTTGTATACTTATAGGTCCCAGTTTATTTTCTGTGGTTTTTTCTCTCTTAAAATACACCTCTGATGTCAGTGACAGCATGATTTTCCTTTCCCCCCTCTTTACAACATAAACACCTAAATTTCTTCCACACATCTGCTCACTAAGCCATTTATGCTGCTTATCTAGTAAAGATAAAGATTGATAATATCTTTATCAATATGTCACATTGTCTAGAAACCTCACAAACTGTTACATTGTTGAACTTTTTGGCAATTACAGTTTTAAATTATAAAATTGGATTAAGGCATAATATCGAAAGAGGTAACTTGTTTTACCTTACAAATTACCACCTAAAACATGTTACTTTGTTTAAATTTTCTACCAGCAGCTTTTTCTTAAATACTTTTCTGCCAGGTGCCTACTTCCTCTCTTAAAAATAGAAGACTGTGGTTACCAATAAGGAAACAATGTATACTAAAATACATAATTTAAAATTGGAATGTCTGTAATGTATGCTGTACTTTTAAAGGGGTCCCTAGTCTCGTTCCCGTCACCGAACTTGCTTGCACCATGCAAATGCCCAATGCTGTGCTTCTGTGGATCCATCCCTCCGAGAGTCCTGCCTCCCTCCCAGTGCTGCAGGGCCCCTCCCGCAGGGGACCACCAAGGTCAAAGCGAGCTAAGCCTGACCCTCCCACCCCTGTGCACCTTGCTAATATGCCCTTGGCCATGTCCCATCAAAGCAGCACCACAAGCCTGGCAGTGTGCAAGTAGTCCAGACAGGGACCACACCACTCCACAGTGAGTCCTGCCGCTGGGAGAGGGGAAGATAAGGTACACACCAGTCTGACTGTGGCCCCAGTAGTGGGCTGGGGGCAAACATCAGGTCTGACTATGGCCCCGCCCACCAACACAAGTTACTCTGGACAGCACAGAGGAAGTGCCCCAGTTTGGAGCTACTGCAGGGACTATGCAAAATGATGAAATGGAAGAATTCTCCTCAAAAGAAACTCCAGGAAGTAGCAAGAGCTACCTAATTGATCAAAAACGATTTAAGCAATATAACAGAACAAGAATTTAGAAGAATAATCATACAATTAATTGCTCGGATTGGAAACAGCATAGAGGACAGCAGAGAATCACTTGCTACAGAGATCAAGGGGCTAAGAAATACTCATGAGGAGCTAAAAAAACTATAAATAAATGAGGTGCAAAATAAAATGGAGGTGGCCATAGCACGGATTGAAAAGGCAGAGGAGAGAATAGGTGAATTAGAAGATAAAATTATGGAAAAAGAGGAAGCTGAGAAAAAGAGAAAAATTCCAGGAGAATGAGGGGAGAATTAGAGAACTAAGTGATGCAATCAAATGAAACAATATCATAGAAATTCCAGAAGAGGAGAGAGAGAAAGGGCTGAATCTGTACTTGAAACAATCATAGCTGAGAACTTCCCTGATCTGGGGAAGGAAAAAGGCATTGAAATCCAAGAGGCACAGAGAACTCCCTTCAGACGTAACTTGAATCAGTCTTCTACCTGATATATCATAGTGAAACTGGCAAAATACAAGGATAAAGAGAAAATTCTGAAAGCAGCTAGGGATAAACTGGTCCTAACTTACAAAGGTAGACACATAAGAGTAGTAACACACCTATCTACTGAAACTTGGCAAGCCAGAAAGCAATGGCAGGAAATCTTCAATGTGATGAACATAAAAAAAAAAATGCAGCCGAGAATCCTTTATCCAGCAAGTCTGTCATTTAGAATAGAAGGAGAGATAAAGGTCTTCCCAAACAAACAAAAACTGAAGGAATTCATCACCACTAAACCAGCCTTACAAGAGATCCTAAGGGGGATCCTGCGAGACAAAGTACAAGAGACATCACTACAAGCATGAAACCTACAGACATCACAATGACTCTAAACCCATCTTTCACTAATAACACTGAATGTAAGTGGACTAAATGCTCCAACCAAAAGACATAGGGTATCAAATGGATAAAAAAAATAAAAACAGCAAGACCCATCTATTTACTGTCTACAAGAGACTCATTTTAGACCTAAGGACACCTTCAGATTGAAAGTGAGGGGATGGAGAACTATCTAACATGCTACTGGAAGTCAAAAGAAAGCTGGAGTACCCTTACTTATATCAGACAAACTAGACTTTAAATTAAAGGCTGTAACAAGAGATGAAGAAGGGCATTATATAATAATTATAGGGTCTGTCCATCAGGAAGAGCTAACAATTCAACGTGTCTATGTGCTGAATACGGGAGCCCCCAAATATATCAAACAATTAACCACATACATAAGCAATCTTATTGATAAAAATGTGGTAATTGCAGGGGACTTTAATAACCCACTTACAGCAATGGATAGATCATCTAGACACAGGATCAATAAAGAAACAAGAGCCCTGAATGATACATTGGATCAGATGGACTTGACAGCTATATTTAGAACTCTGGATCCCAAAGCAACAGAATATACTTTCTTCTCCAGTGCACATGGAACCTTCTCCAAGATGACATACTGGGTCACAAAACATCTCTTCATAAGTATGAAAGAATCAAGATCATACCATGCATACTTCCAGACCACAATGGTATGAATCTTGAAATCAACCACAGGAAAAAGTCTGGAAAACCTCCAAAAGCATGGAGGTTAAAGAACACCCTACTAAAGAATGAATGGGTACCAGGCAATTAGAGAAGAAATTTAAAAAATATATGGAAACAAATGAAAATGAAAACACCACAATCCAAACTCTTAGGGATGCAGTGACCGTAGTCCTGAGAGGAAAATGCATTGCAATCCAGGCCTATCTCAAGAAACAAGAAAAATCCCAAATACAAAATCTAACAGCACACCTAAAGGAAATAGAAGCAGAACAGCAAAGGCAGCCTAAACCCAGCAGAAGAAGAGAAATAATAAAGATCAGAGCAGAAATCAACAATATACAATCTAAAAAATTGTAGAGGAGATCAATGAAACCAAGAGTTGGTTCTTTGAAGAAATAAACAAAATTGATAAACCTCTAGCCAGGCTTCTCAAAAAGAAAAGGGAGATGACCCAAATAGATAAACTCATGAATGAAAATAGAATTATTGCAACCAATCCCTCAGAAATACAAGCAATTATCAGGGGATACTAGGCAAAATTATATGCCAACAAACTGGATAACCTGAAAGAAATGGACAAATCCTAAGCACCCACACATCTCCAAAACTCAATCAGGAAGAAATAGAAAACTTGAACAGACCCATAACCATTGAAAACATTGAATCAGTTCTCAGAAATCTCCCAACAAATAAGAGTCCAGGACCAGATGGCTTCCCTGGGGAATTCTACCAGCCATGCAAAGCAGAGATAATACCTATCCTTCTCAAGCTGTTCCAAAAAAGTGAAGGAAAACTTCCAGACTCATTCTATGAAGCCAGCATTACTTGGATTTCGAAACCAGACAGAGACCCAGCAAAAAAAGAGAACTACAGGCCAATATCTCTGATGAATATGGTTGCAAAAATTCTCAACAGGATACTAGCAAATCGATCAAGTAGGATTCATTCCTGGACTGCAGGTCTGGTTCGGTATTCGCAAATCAATCAATGTGATACATCACATGAATAAAAGAAAAGAAAAGGACCATATGATCCTGTCAATCGATGCAGAAAGGGCCTTTGACAAAGTTCAGCATCTTTCTTAATAAAAACCCTCGAGGAAGTCAGGATGGAAGGAACATACTGAAACATCATAGAAGCCATTTGTGAAAAGCCCACAGCTAATATCATCCTCAATGGGGAAAAACTGAGAGCTTTTTCCCTGAGATCAGGAACATGACAGGGATGTCCACTGTCACCGCTGTTGTTGAACATAGTGTTGGAAGTGCTAGCATCAGCAATCAGACAACAAAAGGCATCAAAGGCATCAAAATCAAAGGCATCAAGATTTTCAGCTATGATGTCAAGCTTTCACTTTTTGCAGATGACATGATACTATACATGGAAAACCCAACAGACTCCACCAAAAGTCTGCTGGAACTGATACATGAATTCAGCAAAGTCGCAGGATACAAAGTGAATGTACAAAAATCAGTTGCATTCTTATACACTAACAATGAAACAACAGAAAGACAAATACAGAAACTAGTCTCATTCACAATTGCACCAAGAATCATAAAATACCTAGGAGTAAACCTAACCAAAGATGTAAAACATCTGTATGCTGAAAACTATAGAAAGCTTATGAAGGAAATTGAGGAAGACATGAAGAAATGAAAAAACATTCCGTGCTCATGGATTGGAAGAATAAATATTGTTAAAATGTCAATACCACCCAAAGAAATCTACACATTCAATGCAAAACGAATCAAAATTGTAACAGCATCCTTCTCTAAACTAGAACAAGCAATCCTAAAATTTGTATTGAACCACAAGAGGCCCTGAATAGCCAAAGTAATATTGAAGAAGAAGACCAAAGCGGGAGGCATCACATTCCCAGACTTTAGCCTCTACTACAAAGCTGTCATCATCATGACAGCACGGTATTGGCACAAAAACAGATACATAGACCAATGTAATAGAATAGAGACTCCAGAATTGGACTCACAAAAGTATGGCCAACTAATCTTTGACAAAGCAGGAAAGAACATCCAATGGAAAAAAGACAGTCTCTTTAACAAATGGTGCTGGGAGAACTGGACAGCAACATGCAGAAGGTTGAAACTAGACCACTTTCTTACACCATTCACCAAAATAAACTCAAAATGGATAAAGGACCTGAATGTGAGACAGGAAACCATCAAAACTCTAGAGGAGAAAGCAGGAAAAACCTCTCTGACCTCAGCCACAGCAATTCCTTACTTGACACGTCCCCAAAGGCAAGGGAATTAAAAGCAAAAATGAAGTGTTGGGACCTCATGAAGATAAAAAGCTTCTGCACTTCAAAGGAAACAATCAACAGAACTAAAAGGCAACCAACGGAATGGGAAAAAATATTTGCCAATGTCATATCGGACAAAAGGCTAGTATCCAAAATCTATAAAGAACTCACCAAACTCCACACCCGAAAAACAAATAATCCAGTGAAGTAATGGGCAGAAGACATGAATAGACACTTCTCTAAGGAAGACACCCAGATGGCCAACAGGCACATGAAAAGATGCTCAACGTCGCTCCTTATCAGGGAAATACAAATCAAAACCACACTCAGATATCACCTCACGCCAGTCAGAGTGGCCAAAATGAACAAATCAGGAGACTATAGACGCTGGAGAGGATATGGAGAAATGGGAACCCTCTTGCACTGTTGGTGGGAATGCAAATTGGTGCAGCCCCTCTGGAAAACAGTGTGGAGGTTCCTCAAAAAATTAAAAATAGTCCTACCCTATGACCCAGCAATAGCACTGCTAGGAATTTACCCAAGGGATACAGGAGTACTGATGCATAGGGGCACTTGTACCCCAATGTTTATAGCAGTACTTTCAACAATAGCCAAATCATGGAAAGAGCCTAAATGTCCATCAACTGATGAATGGGTAAAGAAGTTATGGTTTTTATATACAATGTAATACTACGTGGCAATGAGAAAGAATGAAATATGGCCTTTTGTAGCAACATTGATGGAAAGGAGACTGTTATGCTAAGTGAAATATGTCATACAGAGAAAGACAGATACCACATGTTTTCACTCTTATGTGGATCCTGAGAAACTTAACAGAAGACCATGGGGGAGCGTAATGAAAAAAAAAGTTAGGGAGGGAGCAAAACCATAAGAGACTCTTAAAAACTGAGAATAAAGTGAGGGTTGATGGGGCTTGGGAGGGAGGGGAAAGTGGGTGATGGGCATTGAGGAGGGCACCTTTTGGGATGAGCACTGGGTGTTGTATGGAAACCAATTTGACAAAAATTTTCATATTAAAAAATAAAAATAAAAAATAAAAAATTGGTCTCTGGACATGAGAGTTACCTTAGTAAAATCTGTTGAATACATAAACAGAAAAACAGAAGAACTAGAGCATGTTCAGGATATTATGATCAGTATGTCAAGGAGATTCAAAATCATACAATATAAAGCATTGTTGGAAGAATTAGGTTATTTATTTTCCTAGTGTAAAGATATCCCATGGGAGACCTGAACACAGTCTTCATATGGTTGAAGAATTTTCGTGGTAATGAAGGATAACTTATTGTCTACCCTTGTAAGCAGTAGAACTAGAACTAGTGGGTAAAAGCAATATAAAGACAGATTTCAGTTCAGTATAAGTTTCTGGCAGAACTGTCCAAAGCTGGAATGGGTTGCTTTAGAGTTTTTTACTTGTTGATGGACAATGTTTAGGGTTGGATTAGTATGCGTGTTAGGCAGGCCTGTATTGCATGGAGAATTCAAGAGTTTGTTGGATGATTGGACTAGATGGCCTTTTAGGTCTTTTATACCTCTTAGATATTGTGCTTAATAACTTTTAATTTTTATTTCTGAGTGTAATTTTTTATGAGATGAAATTCAGCTGCAAGACATTACTTGCGGCAAAAGTAAAGCATAATGAAGAACATTGTGTTCTTTACTAAGGAAAAGTGTGTGTACCAAATAGTACCTACTGCTTACATATGTCTCTACTGGAAAGACTGATTAACAAATTGATTAATCAGGGTTCTGGTTACATTTTTTTTTCTGTGAGTATAATGAAGTATGTCTCAAAAGCCCAGTACAAAGCTGTATCTTTAAGTAGAGGAAGGCATCTCTGAGAGGCCTTGCATTGGGCCTTAAGGCACTAAGCATGCAGGTGAGCATTCCTTAGCCATTCCATCATAGCTTTCTACTTGTTGACCTACCTACAATGTTTTGTTTGTTTCTATACACATATTCAGCAATGATCATTTATATTGGTCACACCTACATAAAGACCCTGATAAAACAACATTGGACAGTTGATAAATAGCAACCATTTATCCTTAGGAATGTATTTTCTCATCCATAAAATGACATTGTAACAGCTACCCTACCTACCTTTCAGACTTAGGAGATAATGTATATAAACATAATTTGTAAACATTAGAGAGTTGTTGAAATACAATGAATTATAATTATAAGTTTGAGTGATTGTAGTCTCAGATAAAATTTCAGTATAACAGTGTTGACTGTGTGCATGGGTTCCATCAGTGAAATTCAAATGTAATTATAAAATTCAAACAAGTATTTATCACAGAGATTGTAAACAAAACTCTGGCTTTGAATAATGGGTGTATAAATAGAAATTGGTATTATTGACTTTCTTGTTTTTCTTGGCTAGAGAAATTCCCAATGAAAAACCAGACTTTATATACAGATCCACATTTCCTTATCCACAATTGAGAAATTTGTTTTAAATTTTGAAAATCTAAAATGTTTTCATAATTAATCTTGGTTGCAAACCCTGACCTAACATGAACTTGTTTGGTAGCAAACCCTAGAAATGTGAGGTGTTAATTAGTATATTTATTTATTCCATTTGGTGTGAATAATCAAGTTTCATTGAAAAAATGTTAATGTATTGGATTAGAGGATGCTACTCCAAATCCCAATGGAGGTATTATATAATATTTGCCATATACTCCAATATTGCATTTCTAATATCTGAAAAAAATTCTGACATTGAAAAGATGCCCTGTCAGCACCCAAGCATTTCAGATAAAGTACTGTGGTAATGTTTACATAGTCCCATCTTTAGCTGCACTCCCAGTGCACATCTAGCTGTTTTAAAAAATCAGTAGAGACTACTTGATATACAAAGAAATATTAGAAGATAAGAGCAGAGCTTTGTATTGTGTCACAATAACTTTACATTGTTTAAATTATTCTAATTTCTTCCTGAAGATATTTTGATACCTTCAGTTTGTTCTTACTCACTTCCTTTCCCAAAGTGATATTAAATGGATATTGGGATCTGGATTTTTGATATTAAAATTGTTCACCAAATGTAATCTTTGAGTTTACTCCAGTGAGTATTTGTTTTTAAGCACCAATCTGAATCAGTGAAACAAAAAGGCAAAAATACATATTAAAATCAGGCTGAACCTGCCACTCTAAAATACAGTGTAGCTTTTAAAATATAGCAACATTTTACTGGTAAAAGAAGGTGAAGTGAAAAATCCTAGGGAAACTGTTCTTCATCCTGATAAGCCTACCATGAAGGAGATGTTCGTGCTTTTTAACTGAGTAGCTCAAGCTAACGACAGGTAGTTTCCATTCAGGATAGATGTCAATGGTCAAGGATGTATCCACCTATGTACTTCAGATATTGAGTGGTTTTGGTTACTATACTAGAGGTTTATTTTCAGAAACCCATTTAAGAATGATTTTTCACTGTCTATACCATATTCAGTGTTCATTATCCCAATTTCTAACCTTCTGGCTCTTCAGAGCATGATTCCTCTACAACTTTTCTTTGGAGCTCATGGAAGAAATTCAGTGTTTTGTCCTAAAATATGACAGTTCCCACTCAGTTATTTCTAAAATCACTCCTATTTGAAAAAAAAAAAAAGTATATTTAATGAATTTTTTTTTTAATTTTTTTTTTTAACATTTATTTATTTTTGAGACAGAGAGAGACAGAGCATGAATGGGGGAGGGTCAGAGAGAGGGAGACGCAGAATCTGAAACAGGCTCCAGGCTCTGAGCTGTTAGCACAGAGCCCGACGCGGGGCTCGAACCCACGGACCGTGAGATCATGACCTGAGCCGAAGTCGGCCGCTTAACCGACTGAGCCACCCAGGCGCCCCTATTTAATGAATTTTTAAATGTATCAAACTAAGTCAAAAGAGATATGGCACAATTAATCAAGTTGGGAATTGTAACCTTTGGAGTGAATGGGACTTAAATAAGACATTTGGATCACTAAACAGCTACTTAATGATAGTTGTCTTTTGACTTTTGTCTTTTTATTTTCCCAAGACCCCTTCCATCATCTTCTTCACTGTTAAATGTACTGTCTTGTTTTATTACTACATTGTTTTATTTTTTTTAATTCTACTTAAAACCCCGTCCCCCAACTTGTGCCTATTGATCTCTTCGTTAATCCTGGGCTATTATATCTATTACTCTACTCAATAATTTATTTGTATAATTTGTTCTTTGTTTTTGTCATCTGAATCTTGGGCCTTTTGATTTTCTTTACATTTTTTTTTTTTTGAGTGAGAATTACATGACTTAATTAAAGCACTTAGTACCTGACACATTATGAGCATTATATAATTTTAGTTATTATTACCACTTAATTACATGTTTAAATGTTCTACACTCAAAAAGTTAAAATTTTAAAATCTATATTCAGTATTACATATGAAATGTCATGTAACTTATGTATTTTTCCTTTAGAAACTGAACAGATATATTTTCCTATTCAAATTAAGCTCTGATTTAACATGATCTCCTTCATGTACATGATGTATTGTTAGATCTTATTAAAAAATTGTTTCTTCTTCCTCTGACATATACTTTAGTACCAGGAAAAAATTGAGCAAGTGTCTTGTTTGATCTTTGGCCCTTCCAAAGTGTACTTATTCCCTTCTATATTTCACTGCAAAATGACTACACGGACTATCCAAAACATCTCCTTTGGATCATTGGCTTTCACAGATATTTCCTATCTATAATCTATTTGCTTGCCTATCTTCTCAATTTTGATAATTTCATTAAAAAATTCATAAAAATTTGTCTTTACTATTTTTATTAAAGTCAAAGTAACTTAGGAATGCTTTTTTAATATTTAAAATGTCTCATGTAGCTTTGGATTCTTTTGAGATTTCAGACTTAGAATTTCCTTATATAAATTTCTCATTTTAAAATATTTTTATAAGAGCATTAATGATGCAACAGTAATATTCTTGGTCTCCTGGCAACAGTATCCATTGTGTTGTGGCAAGTGAGTTTCAGAGAATGTGGGGAGATCAGTTGATGGGGAACTCTGGAGAAGGAAGTTAATCTTCAGAGTAGTAGTGTTGTTAAATTCAAAAAAGTGTGCTACGAAAAGACACGGTGAGAAATCTCATAAAAAGGGAGTTTAATTACTTTTTCCTTTTAGTTTCAGCTATGAGTAGACATTGAAATTGACATTGTGATTACATTTCATTTGAAAACTTACTTTACTCAACTAAAATATGGACTGAATTTCTTAGAAAATTAGCTTTTTTGTTACTAATTGTGTCTATAATTATAGCTGTGGTAAAAAATAGAACTCAGTTAATGTGATGAAAAAGGCATCAGTAATTATTTTTATATTTTACTCTCTGTGCTTATGTCAATGATGATAGATGAGAGACAAAATATAACTGATATGTTGATGTAGTGTAAAGAATTATGTTTATTCACAACTCCAGGGTAAGGGAATTACAACTTTCTCCAGATTAATCGACTAACACATTTACGTTTCAATAAATAGCCAGATAGTGAATGATTTTGAAAACTTTAACTTCACACATTTCTCAAGTGAAGTATTAAAGTCTGTACCTCACTTTTTTTAGGTATCAAGTGTGTTTACTACATACCAGTGAAAGAATATTGCAACCAGGTAATCAAGCATATTTACATATATATTTTTTCTATAATACTGAACTGCCTTTCCAGATTTACTTTTCCTTTTATAAACCACCCATTAGTTGTCTCTTTTGTATAGTCTTGAGGTACCCTTAAAAGTGAACTTTATTTTATGCTAGTAGAAGAATTTAATGGAAGTAAAGTTTGGAAACAATAATCAGATTAATACTTTTAATGTTACTAATGATAAACTTAGTGGATTTCATTAAGACAATTCTACTTTTAAAAAAAAGAAACAAAACAAATGAGGAAAGAAAAAAAAGGAGAAAGACAGGGGTACAAACCAAGAAACAGACTCTTAACTAGAGAACAAACTGATGATTACCAGAGAGGAGGTGGGTCGGGGGATGTGTGAATTAGGTGATGGAGATTAAGGGGTGTACTTGTTGTGATGAATACTGGATAATATATGGGATTGTTGCATCATTATGTTGTCACAGTATGTTAACTGTACTGGAATTAAAATTAATAATAATAGATTAATACATTTAATATTATTGATTATAATTATATAATTATAATTAGTGGATTTCATTAAGGCAATTCTACTTTAAATTATCAAAGACTGCATTTTGAAATTGTCTCTTTAAAAAATTCCATCCAGGGGCACCTGGGTTGCTCAGTCAGTTAAGCGTCCGACTTTGGCTCAGGTCTTGATCTCATGGCTCATGAGTTCAAGTCCCAAGTTGGGTTCTGTGCTGACATCTCAGAGCCTGAAGCCTGCTTTGGATTCTGTGTCTCCCTCTCTGTCTCTCTACCCCTCCCCTGCTTGTGCTCTGTCTCTCAAAAATAAATAAACATTAAAAACAATTTTTAAAAATGCTATCCAGCTGTTTTCTCTTGTTAGAAGTAGCTATAGATATGGGAGAAACTATAAGGAGCTATATTTCTAGGCAAACCAAGAGCAGAAGGTATTTTTTTAATGTTTGTTTATTTTTGAGAGAGAAAGCATGCATGGTGGAGGGACAGAGACAGAGGGACTGAGGATCTGAAGTAGGCTCTGTGCTGACAACAGCAAGCCCAATGTAGGGCTTGAACGCATGAACAGTGAGATCATGATCTCAGCTGAAGTCAGATGCTTAACCGACTGGGTCACCCATGTGCCTCCAGGGGCAGAAGGTATTCAGTGAGAGAGGGAAGTCTTCATGATGGAGAGACTTAAGGAAAAAAGAGAAAACGAGGGGAAAAAGCCACTTGTTTCAGAAAAACTGCCCTCTGAGCATGAATTTAAGTTTGTGTTTATGTTGCCCATGATTGAAGAGGTATAGGAAGGAGGAGGATATATGGTAGGTGTGTGTTTTGGGGAAAGACATGTCAGACAGTATTTGGGGAGATGATAAGAAATTGGTTTTCTGTGTGGGGAGGGAGAAAAAGTAGTAGTATTCCACTGGACAAAGTTCAGCACTAAAGGAAAAAGGAAAGTAATGGAGAGATCACTGGCGTGGGGCAGGTAGGCTCAACACTATAGGCCACCTTAAATTGTGTGCCTATAGGTTGCCATAGAAGTGGTCTTACACTACAAGGGGGATTAGCCTGGGAGGAAGGGAAGTTTGTAGGGTAGGTGAGTGGAGCTAGAGGGGTCTGTTGGGGGAAATACTGTCCGTACCCACTTGCCCTTGGACATCAACAGCTTAGGGGCCCTGGCAGCTGATACAAGTGCTTGCTTTCTGTACAGTTTCTTTCTTAATCTCTTTCCTTCCTTCTCCCTTTATTCCTTTCCTTTTAATTCCTACATTTCTCATTCTTTCTCTTTGGCCACCCTTTCCCTTCTTCTCTGTGCTTATCAGCAGCCCCCCCTCCCAAGCCTCATTGTAGCATGACATCCCTGCCCCCCTCCAGTTGTCTGGACAGATTTGAAGAGACCAATAGTTGGTGAAGTGAATTCTTATGGCCAAGAAGGTGCTGTGAAGGGAGAAGGGGAAACAGGCTAACAGATTTCTTTTTAATACTGAGGCTTTTTCCTTGAGCATTTTAGTGAGTTCCTACTTTCCTCCTTCTTCAGGTAGTGTTCCTGAGTCATATGGAAGGTATATATGTTGTTGGCTATAATTCTGGAATCTCTTTTAATCTCCAGAGAATCCTTGATCTGTGTGTGTTGACAGGGTTATCTACAAAGAGGCAACAGATCTGGAATGACTTGTAGAATGTTTACCTGGTTACTGGGTTTATTGTGAGAGTCATGGTGAACTGAACAGGGTCAGTGCTAAGGGGATGGAGCTTTGTTCTCACTAGGTAGCTTTAGCTCACAGCTTGCCCAGAAGCCTGTTGTACTTCAGAGCCTTCTCAGTGATCTGTGCACCCTGTCATTCCCTCCAAAGGGAAATAGAGTTCTCTCTGGCCAGCTCCCCTATTTGAGGTTAATGACAGTTTGGAGAGGCAGCAACTCTTTGTATCAGGTACATTAGAAGCAAAAGAAGCATGATTTGGTTGAATCTGCATAGCTATCAGCCTTTATCAGCCACTTATATAAAGAGCAGAGGGAAAAAGGAAGAAAGAAGTATTACTGAGAGCTCTCTCACTTCCCACTGTAAGGGATTGGCGCTAAACCTGAAAGGATTTGGGAGATGATTTCCTTAGAACACTGCATACTTTTAACACTTTGAAGCAACAAATAACATCCACAGCAAGTTAAAAACTATAAACAAACACAAAGTATATTTATGGATTGGGGCAGAATGGGAAGGAAATGATAAGATTTCTCTGGAATTAGAGGCAGAGGTTTAACCTGGGGGAAGGTAGCTCGTTTTTAAGCTTCTGAGCATCATGCTTTTAAATCCAGAGCTATTTCTCATTTGGCTTTTGTATTGTTTTCTCTAGGTGTCTGGCATGTTGATCTTTTTTTATAAATTTTTTTAATGTTTATTTTTGAGAGAAAGAGACAGAGCATGGGTGGGGGTAGAGAGGGGAGAGAGGGAGACACAGAATCCAAAGCAGTCTCCAGGCTTTGAGCTGTCAGCACAGAGCCCAATGTGGGGCACGAACCCATGAACCACGAGATCATGACCTGAGCTGAAGTAGGACCCTTAACCCACTAACCCACCCAGGCACCCCTGGCATGTTGATCTTAATTATTCCAATGCACCTTCTATCTTAGCTTTTTAACTCAAAACCCCTCTTTTAGCATGGTTCTATCCACATGTAAGAATTTCAAGAACAAGTTATTTCCCTAATCATCAATGGCAGGAAACCAGGAATTCATGTAAATTTTCTGTAAAAACAGTATTAGAATGAAAATTAGAGCTAAGCAGTGTTTGAGAAGAGATGGTCATAAAGTGAAGAGGATGACAGACTAGGATGTTAATAACGCTAAAATAGAATCTACCTGCCTGCGTTTTTATGAGTATGAGTAGAAACTAGAAATCTTGAACACTTCTACTATCTTTTGGTACATGAGAAGTTGACATTTTTCTACTTCTCGCTCCATGGCCCAAGCCTATTTTTTTGTTGTTGCTTATTTTTGAGAGAGAGAGAGAGAGAGAGAGAGAGCGCGCAAATGGGGAAGGGACACAGAGAGAGAGAGAGAGAGAGAGAGAGAGAGAGAGAGAATGAATCGCGTGCAGACTCCGAGCTGTGAGCGCAGAGCCCAATGTGGGGCTCGAACTCACGAACTGTGAGATCATGACCAAGAGTCAGACACTCAACCGACTGAGTCACCCAGGTACCCCCAAGCCTAATTTTAAGTCCAGTGACGTCTCTGAGTACTTTGCCACTTCTATTCATTGAAAATAAAGTTATTACACGTGTTTTTAACATAATTAAAACATTTTTTAATTAAGAAAAAAAATTAAATAAACATCTTTTTCTTAAGTTTCATCATTGTCTGAAGTACATTTGTAAGAGGCTATAACTTTGAAAAATGAACCCATTTGTTTTATTAGTAGAATTCTGTACTAATAAAATAGTTTTTGAAGTAATGTAAATTGGAACTGTTATAGCATCAATGTGATGAGATTTACTCTTCAGAACTAAATTTGAAAATGACTAATGCCAAAAGTGAACTGATAGTGAGAAGTCACTTCCAAATCTTTAAATGCTATAGAATTGTAACATCAACAGTGCATTATGGCATAAATAATATAGTGTTTTGTGATACAAGATTTGTTCTAGGACTTAAGCACTGTGGTCAATCATATAAAAATTGCATACACACAATAATAGAGGCTTCATATAAGCATTCTAAATTAGATTATAAACAAATATTAGAATTTTTATCTATATTAAAAACTTTGGAAATACACAGCTTCCCTTTCAAATGTTTACACTTTTTCTTTTAAAACATTCATCCTTTGCTAAATTTTACCTGAAATTAAAATTTAGGTAAAATTAATTCTTTGTAATTAAATCTTTTGAATGTAATGGCCTAACAGAAAAATCCACAAAGATGAACACGCAAATACTTTATTATAATCAATGACTTTTAGTCAAGATATTTATTTTTAACAGATTATAAAATAGCTGCCTATTTAGATTGATAAATATATTGTGATTATGATGTTTATAAAAATAATTTTATGAGTTGTCCACAGAACTTAATGTTAGTATTTATTATTAAGAGTGCAATGGAATATTATCCAGCCATGAAAAGAGTGAAATCTTGCCACTTGCAGTGACATGGATGGAGCTAGAGAGTATAATGCTAACTGAAATAAGTCAGTCATAGAAAGACAATACCATATGATTTCACTCATGTGGAATTAAAAAAAAAACGAACAAAGAAAAATAAAGAGACAAGTCAAGAAACAGACTCTTAATTATTGAGAACAAATTGATGGTTACTAGAGGGGAGGTTGTAGGGGGATGGGTGAAATAGCTGATGGGGATTAGGGAGTGCTCTTGTCATGATGAGCCCTGGGTGATGTATGGAACTGTTGAATCACTATATTATACACCTGAAACTAATATAACACTTCATGTTAACTATACTGGAATTAAAAGAATGTAAAAATGAATAAAAAGAATGAATTTACCTTAAAATATTTTGCATCTACAGTTAGACTCTATACACAGGCTTATTTCTATGTCTCCTTGTAAGCAAAACCTACTCGAAGTTTAGCAGAACAAAGAACTAGTGAATTGAAAGGAATACTGGTTCTTTTAGAGTTTTTTAACTTCCATCTTACTTTATATACATTTTTAAAACTTCACGTATCCCATTTTAAAACCTTCAGCTATCATCACTTGTGGTGAGCATAGCATAAGTACAGAGAAGTTGAATCACTGTTGTACACCTGAAACTTTCTCTTTATCTGTGTATATATGTCTGTGTGTGTGGCTGTGTGTGTGTGTGTGTATTATTTGTAGGACTACTGGCCAAGGATCACTAGATTACTTGTACATACATTTTTCAAAGAACCCCATCGTTGCATTTTTTTCTTCCTGCAGTTTTACTGGTTGATTCATTATTTTGTTCAATGATAAAATGAAAATTCCTATCTTCATTAAAGGATCCACTGAATCATCACATTAATTCAACTGTATTGCATTCTTGAGGTAGTCTTTCCAGCGTAAGTCTTAAGCCTTTTTTCTCTCTCTTTGGAAATACTATTCTAGTATTAATACAAATTGAAAACAGTGGCTAAGTTTTCCTTTTTTTCCTGTAGTCAGAAGGACCATAAGGTGGTGATAGGGAGAACAATTATGCTTTATTATATAAGTATCTATTTGCAATTCTTTGTGAAATCTTGGCAACTTACTCATCTTGCCTTGCACTCCAGTGAATTTAACCAATTGAATAATGGAAACCACGTTCTGTGTTTACTATAGTTGGATACATTTGGGGCACACTAATATTAGTTAAAGTAGATGGAAAAAGTGATAGCTTTAAGGATGAGTAAATTGGGAGAAGTCAGAGAGAACGAGATTCATATACTCTGCAAAATAGTGAACTACTGCTGATTTCCTCATTTGGATATGAATAATTAGGAATTTCAGATTTTGTACTTCTGTTTGAGTTTACATGATGCATTATTGAAGGATTTCTGCCTATAATTTGAGCTGTTAGTCTTTGAAAATATAGCTTTATATTTTATGTTCAATAAACATACTTTCAGTAACTAAGAACTGCACTGTATCCAAGGTAAACTTAAGCATTGTGAATGGTTTTGTTGGCATTTTCCCACCTTTAATATGATATCCATCAGTCATCCAAAGTTTATATTTATCCATGTTCTTTGGTTCAGCAATTCAAATTAAATTTTCCAAGTTTTATAATATTTGTTGTTATTGATATATAAGTATTTGATTTTGCTATATGAAGTTAACTGCTGAGCCATAACCCCCACATGAAGATAAGTCTTGTTATTTTATTGCCATGTGTGAAATCTGTAACTACAAAATTATATGGGTATTGTGCATTATGCTAAAATAGTAGATGTGCCAGGAAAACATAACATTACTCTCAAATCTTGATTATCCATGTTTATAGTGGTGAGCATTGATGGAAGCATATATAGATTCCAGATCAATATAAATCACGTATATTTATTCCATTGTGACATACAGTTCATAATATTTTGTATGCTCATGTATGTCTATATGTATATATGTGTTTTTGTGTATCACAGATTTATTTTCATAATTATGCTTTTCTCTAAAACTATTTTTTAAAATTCTAATTTGCATTTCCTGTATATGTAGCTGTAGAGGTGATTGGTGACATGGTAGCTTGAAATTCCTCAGCTGGTAATAATGTTAATTCAGTACAGAAGTAGGCTTGATTTAAAAAGTATGCTTATGGGGGTGCCTAGGTGCCTAGTCAGTTAAGCATCCAACTCTCAGTTTTGGCTCAGGTCATGATCTCACGGTTTTGTGGGTTCAGCCCTGCATTGGGGTCTGTGCTGGCGGTGTGGAGCCTGCTTGGGATTCTCTCTCTCTCTGCCCCTCCCCTCCTCATGCTGTCTGTCCCTCTCAAAATAAATAAATAAACTTAAGAAAAAGTATGTTTACATAGTTGTGCATAGAGAAACATGAGAGAAAATAGCTGGTTATCAAAGCTCCAATTTTGATATTTACGTAATATATTGCTCAACCAAAGACAGTTTTCCTGCATTTTAGCAAGTTGGTGTCACTGTTACTTTTGTAACAAGAAATACCAGGCCTAAAATATTCTGTATGTGTATTTTTTTTAAAGCTCTCTAGATAATTCTGAAAACCAGAAATTTGGGTAATTAACATAGGGTATCATTAACATAGGGTAATCAAGCAGCAAGTCTATAGTTGTTCAATGATGATCAATTTCCCTACACTACTTCTCTAGTGTAAGGTAAAGTTAACCTTTGGACAACATCTTTCTTGTCCTTGAAAGATCATAGTATTATTCTGCCTGGGAAACAAAATTCTGACCCTTCCCTTCCTCCTCTTATATCTATGAGCAGATTCAAGATACAAAGTAAGACTTCCTATTTCTTGATTTGAAGGACACCTTTTGATCAAGGACTCCCGCATTCTGACAGTTTAACTTAGTCATGTCTTTGGATGGTTTTATTTGCACATAAATATCCTGGAAACTTCTGTATGGAAAAGAATGCGGTAATTTTTTTTTTATTTTTTTAACGTTTATTTATTGTTGAGAGAAAGAGAGAGACAGAGCATGAGAATGGGAGGGGCAGAAAGAGGGGGAGACACAGAATCCGAAGCAGGCTCCAGGCTCTGAGCTGTCAGCACAGAGCCCGACATGGGGCTGGAACCCAAGAATCGCGAGATTATGACCTGAGCGGAAGTGGACACTCAACTGACTGAGCTACCCAGGTGCTCCTAATGTGGTAATTTTAATAACGGCAGTATATCAGTGTAAGTGATCTTTATTTTCAGATGATTGGTGATTAAAGGTTTAGGTTCACATGGGGATTGTAGGCCTGGTAATAGACCATTGAATTTTAAACTTTTAACTAACATTAACAAAGGAAATTTACCATTAAGGAAAGGAAAATTGCCATTTGCAAAAGAAATTTACATATTAAAAAGGAACTTGGAAACTTTTTCTATATCAAAGTTAAATAATTTACATGTGATATTTCTAAAATATTGGGTAAGTGCTTGATCTTCCTTAGGCCCTTACATGAAGCCAGCCAATGTTATGAATTATCATTTTTCTAGATTGAGAATTTGAGGATAACAAACTTTGTTAGCTTGAAACAATTCAGTGACAATTCAGGAAGAGAAATTAGGAAATAGGCATGCCAGTTTTTACTGCATATTCTATTCTTCATGTAACATTTTATTTTTTCTAATGTTCTAAAGTCAATATACATACTATTTCACTTGATGGATGAATAACCAAACTCCAACAGCCTGGTGTGTAGTCAGTTCAGCGCATTCATCTTTAAGGATTGATTTGGATATTGACATTGCTAATAAAACTTTCTGAGCATTAGTAATCAATGTGGCTTAAAATGAAACAATACATTGCATGGGCCATTTCATCGCATAATAAAAATAAGTACTTTTATTCATATATATGGTGATTTCATATACAGAAACAATATTCATATACATGGAGATTTCATATACAGAAACAATAGATTTAGTCTTATATTCCCACTGACATAGATTTGCCATTCTTTAATTGATCTTTTGCCAGTGCTTGGACTATCAAAGTCAGTCTGAGAAAGCCAAATACCATGTGATTTCACCCATAAGTGGAATTTAAGAAACAAATGAAGAAAGAAATAAAGAGACAAACAGAAACACACAATCTTAAACTCAGAACACAGAGAACAAACTGGTGGTCACCTGAGGAGAGGTGGGTGGAGGGATGGGTGAAATAGAGGAAGGGGATGAAGAGTACACTTACTGTGGGCTCCTGGGTGTCTCAGTTGCTAAGCATCTGACTTCAGCTCAGGTCATGATCTCATGGTTTGTGAGTTCAAGTCCACATTGGGTGAGCTCGAGCCCTGCTTCAGGTGAGCACAAACCCCACTTCAGGTAAAAAACACAAGGCCCACTTCGGGTGAGCCCTGCTTCTCTCTCTGTCTTTCTCTGCCCCTCATGGGATTCTCTGTCTCTGTCCCTCCCTCATTTGTGCCATCTATTTCCGTGTCTCTCAAGAAAAAAAAAAGACTACATTTATCATGATGTGTGATGAGTACTGAGTAATGTACAGAATTGTTGAATCACTATATTGTACATTTGAAACTAATATAACATTGTATGTTATTTATACTGGAAATAAACAAATAAAAAAAGCAAAAAAAGAGAAAAAAGCTGATTCTACAGATGTCAAATAAGATGATAATATTTGCTCTAGTCTACTAGGGAAACATACAACACTAAATTCTAAATATTGATATTCTGTTCTAATACCTCCTTACATGGGAAAAATATGAATACTATCTACACACATTTACATGGGAAAAATATGAATACTATCTATATAAATATGCCTTAAACTTCATATGTTTTTTTAATTTCTAGTATTCATGAAAGAAAGCCTAAACCCAAAGCTACATCCATAACTAGCTTTATTTATTTTCCTAGATATATCTGCTTGACAGCTTACTAGAGTATTCGAAGATCCATTTAATAACTGTAATTGTACCTAATTACATAATAGACTTATATTTAACAATTGCATATATAGTATTTATAACTTTAAATTTCTTAACTCCAAACTGTAAAGTTTCCTGAGCATATCATACTGTATATCTGCAGAAAACAGTTTTTAAAGCTCAGGAATCTTACAGTTTTTTTATATCTTTGCCCCCATTTTGGAGAAAAATATAGTAGTCTCATTTGTTTTTCATTTTATTTATTTATTTTTTTAGTTTTTTTTCATATTTATTATTTTTTTAATTTTTTTTAACGTTTGTTTATTTTTGAGACAGAGAGAGGCAGAGCATGAACGGGGGAGGGTCAGAGAGAGAGGGAGACACAGAATCGGAAGCAGGCTCCAGGCTCTGGGCCATCATCAGCCCAGAGCCCGATGCGGGGCTCGAACTCACGGACCGTGAGATCGTGACCTGAGCTGAAGTCGGACACTTAACTGACTGAGCCACCCAGGCGCCCCACATATTTATTATTTTTAAGAGAGAGTGCAAGATGGGGAGGGGCAGTGAGAGAGGGAGACACAGAATCCAAAGCAGGCTCCAGGCTCTGAGCTGTCAGCACAGAGCCTGATGCAGGTCTGGAACCCAAGAACCATGAAATCATGACCTGAACCTAAGTCAGAAACTCAACCGACTGAGCCACCCAGGTGCCCCTGTTTTGCATTTTTTCCCTGTTCTTCATTTTAAAATGACATTTATTATTTCCTTCAACATTTCTTTTTTTTTATTTCTTTATTTTGAGAGAGAAAGAATGTGCAAGCAGGGGAGTGGCAGAAAGAGAAGGGGAGAGAGAATCCCAAGCAGGCTGTGCACTGTCAGCGTAGAGCCCAAGGTGGGGCTTGAACTCACAAACCTTGAGATCATGACCTAAGCCAAAATCAAGAGTCAGACACTTAACCGACTGAGCCACCCAGGTGCTCCTCCTTCAACATTTCTTAGAGTTACTGGGCACATAGAAGAGATGATAAGTTAGGTACTATCCTTATATCCTCAGGCAATTCAAGGAATTCATAACCTAATGGGCTTCAGTAATCTTTAAAATGAGAGCAGTAATATATATGAAACCATAATTCCTTAAATCTTTTGGATTAAAGATTCTATGCATTGCTTCTAAACATCATGCCTTCAGTCAGCTGGGTCTAACACACACAGATATGCTCTTTGATCTCACTTGAAATTAATGACAACTAATGTCAGTGATGTACTATGCTTATTTCATGAAAAAAAAAATTATACCAAATACAATCATTATAGTATTTACATGAAGAAAGATTGAGAAAGGCCACCATCTTACATAACAAAATAATTACATTTCTAACAATTCCTTGAGAATGTCTGTTTGCATGCACTAGTGGATCTAACAATTTTGACATAATCATAGTGGCTTTTATTTCACTTAGCTATTAAGAACGACTTATGGTTACCAGAGGGAAGGTGGGTGGGGAAATGGGTAAAATAGGTGATGGGGATTAAGGAGTGCATTTGCTGTGATTGAGTACTGGCTATTGAATGAAAGTGTTGAATCACTATATTGTACACCTGAAACTAATATTACACTGTATGTTAACTAACTGGAATTTAAATAAAAACTTTAAAAAATATATTTAAACACAATTAGGAACAGTGACAATTTACTTCCTAGTATTAGTTTTGTTTATGAGGGTAACAGTCTATTTTTAACTTTTTTGTATGCTTTAAGTATAACACTGATTTTGTGATGCTAACATTTCCTCTCAATATTTGCTTGCTTTCTAGTTGATCTCCCGATCTTACAATGTCTGAAATCAGATTTAGCAATCTCACTTGGGATCAAGTTATAATACTGGATCAAGTGTTAGATGAAGTAATTCCAATTCATGGAAGGGGAAATTTCCCCACATTGGAGGTAAAACCAAAAGATATCATTCATGTTGTGAAAGACCAATTGATAGAGCAAGGAATTATTGTTAAAGATTCCCGATTGAATGGTTCCACAGCAAGTTATATACTTGCAAGCCACAGTGGAATCAACTATAAGGATCTTGATGTTATTTTTGGTGTTGAATTACAAAGTGATCAGGAATTTCAAGTTGTTAAGGATGCAGTTCTAGGTTGTCTACTGGACTTTTTACCAAAAGGTGTGAAAAAGGAAAAGATCACCCTAAAGACCATGAAAGAGGCTTATGTGCAGAAGATGGTCAAAGTTTGCAATATGCATGATCGTTGGAGTCTCATTTCTCTTTCAAACAACACTGGAAAAAATGTAGAGCTAAAATTTGTGAATTCACTCAGACGGCAATTTGAATTTAGTGTTGATTCCTTTCAAATTGTTTTGGATCCCATGTTAGAATTTTACAGTGACAAAAATGCTAGGCTAACCAAAGAATATTATCCTGTTGTGATAGCTGAAAGCATGTATGGAGACTTCCAAGAAGCAATGACACATTTGCAATACAAGCTTATATCTACTAGAAAACCTGAAGAGATTAGAGGTGGTGGCCTTCTGAAGTACAGCAACTTGCTGGTTCGTGATTTTAAACCAGCTTGTGAAGCAGAAATCAAGACACTGGAACGTTACATGTGTTCTAGATTCTTCATTGATTTTCCTGATGTAGTAGAACAGCAAAAGAAGATTGAATCGTACCTCCGTAACCATTTCATAGGTGAAGAAAATAGCAAATATGACTACCTTATGACCTTGCGTGGAGTTGTGAATGAAAGCACTGTTTGCCTTATGGGTCATGAAAGAAGGCAGACACTCAATATGATCACACTTATGGCTTTAAAAGTACTTGGAGAACAGAATATTTTACCCAATACAGACAATGTAACTTGCTTTTATCAGCCTGCTCCATACTTTGCTGCTGAGGGAAGGTATCCTAATTATTATGTAACATCTGGACCACCACCGATTTTTTTCCAACCATACCAACCACTGCACTTTCATGTGCCAAATGGTATGGTCTAAACACACACACACACACACACACACCCCAGAAACTTTGCTTTAATTAAACACCTCTTAAAAGCAAGTTTCCAAAATCCATAAAATTAAAATCTATTTTTTATATTTCTTCAGTTATCAACTATTTTCCATTAATTATAGCTTAAACCATCATAGTAAGTACAATATCGTCTATAAACTGACCACTGTAAATGATTTTCAAGTGTTATTAATTAGCTATAATAACTTTCAAATGTTGTGGACCACTTAAAATGATTTTCAGATCTTACTAAGTCTTAAGTAAGACTCAGATTTGTCCTGAAAAATACATGACAGATGCCTGAATCTTTGATTAAAATATAAGAGACTCATATTTTCAAATTCAAAGGTACAGTAAAGATAAGCGCCAACATTTTTTTATTCAATCAATTCCTGTGTTTCATTCACTTCACCATTTTTTTCTGGTGAATATTACCATCACTGAGTTTTCAATACTTAACAAAAATGCCTAATTTCAAAGACAACAGATTCAGAAGAGATTAAAACTCTGGACTTTATAAGCACTTATTTTGTTTTCCAATTAAATTGGGTTAGATACAAAATCCTACTGTTATTTCAAGGAACACTGAAAAAAATATTTCTTAAAAACACTGGACATTAGCAATTTGTTAACTGTCAAATAGTGTTGTTGATCTGAAGAATAATACCATCCAGCTGTAAAATCAATACTGCGATCAAAATTATATAAGTGTCTTCATTTTTTTCCCCTAAATAAGTTGAAAAGAATGAAAATGACCAACTATGAATGTGAACATTTTTTATCATTATCTGTTAGAGACTCTAAATGGCAGATAGCCAAAAAACAGGCAATGTTTTTTTTAGCTATGGATGGTATTTATCATTTTTAGGACCTATTTGTCTAATAATATATCTGGAGATACTCAGTATCAGTAAGTTAAAATATTTTCATTATTGTTCATTGAAGTGCATTTTTTTCACTTTGCTCTTACTAAAGATCAGTTTCTAACATGCTACTCAAGTGCCTCTTCATGTGAGTTTTTGCATAATACTATAATTTATCCAACAATTGCATACATTCATCAGGTATCTGACTATTTGCCTACTACATCAGGTATGCTGCTAGCAGATCTACCAATAGAATTAAAACAATATTTTTCCCATAATGAAGAAAATAATCCATAACCAATATTAATGGAGATGAGAGAAGATGAACCAACCTGAATGAATATAGAGAAGACCATCAGACAACTTCATTTTAACTTGCTTCTGATTTTTTGTTTTTCCATCTCAGTTTTCATTGACCATCATAAGTTTTTTCATCACAGCATGATCCAAAAGGCATATTCTGAGAATTTGTCACTTACAAACTGTGCTTAATCTGTCTTCTCTGTATTACAGTACTGGACACAAAAAGTACATAAAATATGGCATTTTCAAATAAATATTTCCAAGATGTTTTATACCACCACACCACTGGCCATCAGTATATTTTTAAAGAATTATATTTAAAATGTATTTATGTGTATTTACACATGCACATATTTATCAATCATACAACCCTGAGGCTTTTAAACATTATATGGATTCACCTCTTTGCTTGGGACAAATAAAGAATTTATAAATACCACATTAAAGAGAAAATTTAGTAATCTATTAACATAGTGTATTGGCTGAAAAATTATCTTTCTGTACTAAAGTATAATCTTTAGTTTTCAGTTGGGGGAGTGCTTGCACATAAAACTGAAATAGTATATGCTATGTTTAAGTACCAAAAAACAATTCCAAAAGATATGGGAAAAGTATTTAGAAATAAAAGAACTATAGTAGTTATGAGTCATGGGTAAAGATTCAGTATTTCCATAGAATTTTATGCTGAATAGCAGAATTCTGAAGCTGTTTGGAAACATCCCTCATGTGCTCCCTTAGTTTTCTTTGAGAAATTTGAGACTCCTTTTCCCTAAATTGAGAATTTGAACTCCTTTTTCCCTAAAGAGGAAATTCTCTATGGTGTTCTCCTAAAGCTTTACATACTGCTGGAAGAATGGCCTGAAAGCTACCAGCTTACTCCTAACATTTTCAAATATGTGTTTTCATTGTAGTATAAAAGCTCAGACTTGGTATATAAGATTTTCTCAAGAAAGAGAATCCAAACCTGTTGAATGGAAATGGTATCACTAAAGAGAAAGCTATAGTTTGATCTCTCATGGTTTTCTTTCCAAGCTAGGTTGTCCTTTGCTTCCAACCAAACAGAAAAATATCTATCTTTAATAGCGTATGAGTATCTCTCCAGGATTAGGCTAGTTTTCTTAAGATACAGTATTACCTCATTCTGTTCATTAAGATAATAAATGGGAAAATTTTCCTATAAAAAAGTTCCAGATTCTTTGCCTAAAGGAGTTAATAGATGTTAGTTAAATTTGACTCTAGAGCATATGTCATTTCATTACAAGAGAGAAATGTTGTCTTTTTCTCTTTTATTTTATACAAATTCAACACTGAGTCTTAGTTTGGGAATTGTTTTTTCTTCTCAGAAACCTAACCAAAACCAAAAAAAAAAAAATCGTTTGACATAGTTCTAGTATTCATATCAGTGGGACACAGTTGGTGTTAGTTATAGGTACATATTCTTTTAAACCAAAATATTCTTGCATTTCACAGACGTTTTCACATAATTATTAAAGTTATATTAGTAGACTATTTGTAGCTTTTAAATTCAGAGATATTCTGATAGTGACTGATGTCCAGTTTGTCAAGGAAAGTTGAAGACAAGTTATTTAAATTAAAGACAAAATAACAGAGATGGAACAGTTATGAACTTCTCCAAAAAACTGGGAAAATATCCTAGGCCCGAATTCCATTTGTTAATATCATCTCAGAAATGTTCTATTAAAATTCATGCAAAATAAACAATTTTTAAAATTTGCCTTTAGCCATATTTTAGTTTTTAGGTATTGATAAGGGTCAATATGCAAAATGTCTGAGATATGATTAAAACTCTTTTCATGCATGGATCTATTATCTGGAAGGATTCATCCATCTTTGAAAATATAGAGAGTTAAAAGTTTACAATTGAGAAAAAAATTTGAAGTTTTAAAGTTTGTAATGCTTATCAAAATTATATTGATCTATGAATATGGCAGTTCCATTTATAGAGGATTTAAAAAAAATAATTGAGTCTGTAACTTAACATTAAAACAGGATTGGGAGGTTTGTGGGACTACAGTTTGAAAAGTATTCTTATAAAGACCATTTTGTCAAGGCCTAAAACCCAATATTTTAAAGTACTTTAGGATTTATTTGCTTTGCATTGTAAAATAAAATACTTTTAATGATGTTTTCTTTTCACTTCTGTTCTTTTGTGGTCATATTCTGTATGTTACAATGTTAAAAGTTACAAGTTTGGAAATTGTATTGCTGATCCACTGCTCCCTTTTATGAACACTTTTTTAGCATGTATAAATGGAAGGAGCTAATTTGTTGAAATGTCATTGTATTGCTTTTAGGTGCTTTCTTAAGGAAACAGATTTCCTCAAATTTTGTCAGTTTGAGCAAAAACATACCATTTAGAGTATATGGTGTCTGTAAATAAATTTAACTTGTAACAGGTGATCTTTAAGCTCAACACATTACACTTCTAGTTTTGTTTTTCTTTAATATGGGGGATGTGAAGTTATTTTTCACAAAATTGTTATGTCACAAGTAGTGCTAAATGAATTGCATTAGTGTTTGAAACAATAGAAACCCCTTTTTGTTTAGATGTAGTCTTTGAAAGAGCAAGAAAATAACCCCTGTAAATGAATAAGTGTCCTAAGAGAGAAGTGTCTTCAGAGGGCCCTCTTTGCAAAATTTTCTCTTATGATTCCAAATTAAAAGTGATGGATTGAATAACCCTGTTAAATCCAATTTAAGTGGTTTCATGATGATTTATGAAAATTTACTTGTTATAAATTGTAGACTGGTGGTAGAATTTGAACTGTTCTCTAAAATTCTAGTGAGTAGTCCACTTTACATTATAAATAAAATGTGACCAAGTCACACTTGGTCCTTTGGCTCAACTAGAGAACCCAGGATCCTAAGATTGAATTCTTGTTTTAACATTGGTATGCTAATAATCAGTAGGGGAGATTGGTCTCCATGAAAATGACAGTAGAGAGTGATATGAAAGTTCACACTAATATCTTATTCAGAAATTTCATTTTTATCATAGAAAGACAACATAAAAAACATTTCTATATAAAATGTGGCTTCAATTCCAAATGGAAAAATAATAAAGATATTGTAATATCTTTAAGTTATAAAATCAGTTAAAAAAGGAATTCCAGTATATTTGTAGTAGTCACTAATAAAATGTTTTTAAATAAAAACTGGTATTACATAGTCATTTATATTTAAAATGTCTGTTTTAAAAGTTTTAACAAATGTTCACCTCTCCCCAATAAAATTATTCAACCCGAACATATATTAGTGGATATTTGAATAAAGAGGATTGAAAATAATTTTTTTAAGCCTTACATGTGACCTCCTTGAACAAAAGGATTTTTACATAAGTTATTTTCTTTATGGTTTTGAGGGTTTTGTAGGGTAGCTTTGGGATACTTAGGATTAAATGCCTTCAAGGGGCACCTGGGTGGATGAGTCGGTTAAGCATCTGGCTCTTGACTTCAGCTCATGTCATGATTTCACTGTTTGTGGGTTTGAGCCTCATGTCAGGGTCTGCACTGGCAGTGCAGAGCCTGCTTGGGATTATCTCTCTCCCTCTCTGCCCTTCACTGGTCATGTGCTCTGTCTTTCTCTCTCTAAATAAATAAATAAAAAAAATAAATAAATAAAGGCCTTCAAAAAGCAATGGTATCTCAGGCAGTGAAGTCCAAATAACTTCTGTCTTACTGTAACTCCTCAAGATTTATTATCAGGTGAAATGCTTTCAGATCATGTCAGCAGGTAAATAATATAAATTAAAAGAGTTTTTAAGGTTAAAAATCTACTTCTTTTAAAAGCATCTAAATATATTTTTAAAGGGAAAGTTATCATCGTCTTCTAGGTACACAATATGTGTCCTGAAATGAAAATCGTGCTGGGGAGGTTATGTGTTTTAGAAAGGTAGAGGACTATATTTAATATTCTATAAGTAGATTTATATTAAATTCAGTGTCTGTTTACTTAAGTCAAGGCGAATACCTCTGAAGAAGGGTTATGTGAATTGTAATCCTGACAGTTTACAAAAAGGGGGCACATAATCCATTTTCCTGAAGAACAAGTTTTTAATTCCTTCTGTTTTTGTGCCACCTTTCCCTTGTTTACTAAAATGATACCTCTGTGTGTTCATAGTGATAAGATGCAAAAAAAATGCAGTCTAAGGGTTATTTATTACTGTTTTTAGTACCAAAAGACAAAATGACACTGTTCCAAGTGAGGGAAGAGTCTGGAAATGTCAAAAGTATTGACTCAAGATTGTAATCATAGATGATTCCGTTCTAGAGAAGAAAACTTTCATGTGTGCATTGTGGAGAATCCAATTCTAGGATCTCCAATTTTTCAAGATTTCTCTTAGAAAACACAACACTTGAATTAAAAGGCCATGATTCTTTTTTTTTTTTATTTTTTATAATATATGAAATTTATTGTCCAAATTGGTTTCCATAAAACACCCAGTGCTCATCCCAAAAGGTGCCCTCCTCAATACCCATCACCCACACTCTCCTCCCTCCCACCCCCCATCAACCCTCAGTTTGTTCTCAGTTTTTAACAGTCTCTTATGCTTTGGCTCTCTCCCACTCTAACCTCTTTTTTTTTTTTTTTTTTTTTTTCCTTTTTTCCTCCCCCTCCCCCACGGGTTCCTGTTACGTTTCTCAGGGTCCACATAAGAGTGAAACCATATGGTATCTGTCTTTCTCTGTATGGCTTATTTCACTTAGCATCACACTCTCCAGTTCCATCCACGTTGCTACAAAAGGCCATATTTCATTTTTTCTCATTGCCACGTAGTATTCCATTGTGTATATAAACCACAATTTCTTTATCCATTCATCAGTTGATGGACATTTAGGCTCTTTCCATAATTTGGCTATTGTTGAGAGTGCTGCTATGAACATTGGGGTACAAGTGCCCCTATGCATCAGTACTCCTGTATCCCTTGGATAAATTCCCAGCAGTGCTATTGCTGGGTCATAGGGTAGGTCTATTTTTAATTTTCTGAGGAACCTCCACACTGTTTTCCAGAGCGGCTGCACCAATTTGCATTCCCACCAACAGTGCAAGAGGGTTCCCGTTTCTCCACATCCTCGCCAGCATCTATAGTCTCCTGATTTGTTCATTTTGGCCACTCTGACTGGCGTGAGGTGATACCTGAGTGTGGTTTTGATTTGTATTTCCCTGATAAGGAGCGACGCTGAACATCTTTTCATGTGCCTGTTGGTAAAAGGCCATGATTCTTAAACATTCACTTTTCAGTTCCTTAAGAATTTTAGGCAACTAAATGTGGAGAAATCACTTACATGACTATCATCCAGAGTTCAGACTGGAGTAAGTTATAAGTTAACTTTTAGTAAGAAATAGTCAAAATCATTTTAAGTGTTATGTGCTTTTGTATAATTCTTGGAACTTTTTTTTTTAATATTTTTTTCAACGTTTATTTATTTTTGGGACAGAGAGAGACAGAGCATGAACGGGGGAGGGGCAGAGAGAGAGGGAGACACAGAATCGGAAACAGGCTCCAGGCTCTGAGCCATCAGCCCAGAGCCCCACGCGGGGCTCGAACTCACGGACCGCGAGATCGTGACCTGGCTGAAGTCGGACGCTTAACCGACTGCGCCACCCAGGCCCCCCTCTTGGAACTTTTTTAAAGTTAAGTAAGTTTCATTTCAACTTAATTTGTATGTATGAAAATTGTAAATCAAACCAATTGAACTTTTAAAAAGGACAAAAGTCCCCCCCCATAAACTTAGATTTAATACATAAAATTATACATTAGAGTATATAAATTTATAAAATTTTTAAATTCCCATATAATAATGTCACATTAAGTTATAAAACTATTAATAGATGATTCACCTTCATTAATTATAATTGTGTATTACATTTATTGAAAATTTTTTGTATTTATTATTTTCACTCAAAGAGCGTAAGTGTCTTCCAGTAAATATTGGAAATAACCTGTTGGATTATCTGAATTTTCCAGATCTTAATCCATTATAATTGAATGATACTTTCTTGGGACTATCTTGGCCAATTTAAGTTCTTTAAGTTTTCACTTTACAAATGACTAATGCTAAAGCATAGGTGAAATAGCAAACTCTTACTTGCTCTTTAAATAAAAATATCCCACTATTTTAAAGCAAATCCTATATATCTCTGAAAAAAAAATCTACTTTATGTCCATAGAATGCTACTACATTTAATTGAAAACTAAAGTTCTCTTTGACAGCTTGTGGCTATTGTTTCACATAGTCCTTGTTTAGATTGAGTGAAATCAGTGAAAAGCATGAGCAAATAGAAAGTTATTTCCTTAAAATTCTGGATGTTAAATCAATGTTTCAACCTGCAAAACAAAGCAGCTGTCCAGATAATTGAAATATGTCACTAATTAATGAATAAGGAAAAGTGGTTCCAAATTAATTACAGTCCAAGTCATTGAATAACTGCATTTTCCCCATATAGACAAGACCAAAATTAACTATTGGATATGAGAAAATCCCTACAATAATACCATTTTATTAGATGTAAAACAATCCAATATAGAATAAAGTTAGAAGATCTAACTTCAAAGCTTAGAGAACAAATGGAATACTTAAGAATTTATCTCAAATATGTGTTTAAAATGTCAGTTAATTCAAATCCAATTGTTAAGCATGAAAGAAAATATCAGTGAAAGGAATTATAGTCACTGAGTGGAAAATGAAATTGAAACATCTAAATGTAGTTGCTGAGCACCCAGTAAAACTGGTATGATTTCCTACACTATTTCAAGACAGACCTACATTTTATCGTTAAACAATTCACTTTAGGAAAGCAGTGAATATAAATATAGCTTTATAAATGTTTTAGGTACCTTTTCAGCCTTCTAGTTCACAGCACCAATTTTGATCTTTTACTACAAAACTTTTGAAGTGTTCTTAAGAACTTACTGTGTCTCAGGGGTGCATGGGTGGCTCAGTCAGTTAAGCATCCAACTCTTTTTCTTATTTTTTTTTTACATTTATTTATCTTTGAGAAACAGTGAGACAAAGCGTGAGTGGGGGAGGGGCAGAGAGAGAAGGAGACACAGATTCTGAAGCAGGCTCCAGACTCTGAGCTGTCAGCGTAGAGCCTGATGTGGGGATCAAACCCACAAACTGTGAGATCATGACCTGAGCCCAAGTCGGGCGCTCAACCGACTAAGCCACCCAGGTGCCCCAAGCATCCAACTCTTGATTTTGGCTCAGGTCATGATCTCACGGTTCATGGGTTCGAGCCCTGCATCAGGCTCCATGCTGGCAGTGCAGAGCCTGCTTGGGGTTCTCTCTCCATCTCTCTGGGGACCACTTTCTTACACCTTACACAAAAATAAATTCAAAATGGATGAAAGACCTAAATGTGAGACATGAAACCATAAAAATTGTAGAGGAGAACACAGCCAGTAATCTCTCTGACATCGGCCATAGCAGCTTCTTTCTAGATATGTATCCAGAGGCTAGGGAAACAAAAGCATAAAAGACTATTGTGATTTCATCAAAATAAAAAGCTTCCACACAGTGAAGGAAACAATCAGCAAAATTGAAAGGCAACCTACAGAATGGGAGACATTTGCAAATGACATAGCTCATAAAGGGTTAGTATTCAAAATGTACAAAGAAACTTACAAAACACACACACACAACAGCACCATATATTTAGCAGAGCCAGATAGTGTATCTACTAAAGTCTCTGTATGCTAAACACATATTCAAGCAATGACATTAAGTGATTATGGAGTGGAAAATATATTAGGATATAGTGTTTATTGGAAGAATTAAGAACTATGGTGAAAGGGATTGGAGAGATAAAACACCACTTGATATGGTTTCCTTGAAGGTTCTACAGTTTTAGCAACAGCAACCCTAGGCTGGAGAATTCATTATTTTACATAAACTATAGAACAATATATCAGTAAATACACTCATGCTAAAGCTGGCACATTTTTTTTTACATAATGTAAATTATCAGATTGCTAAATCTTAAAGCAATATATATGATTACAATAAAGAAACAAAATGACAGGCACTTGGGTGGCTCAACCAGTTGAGCATCTGACTTTGGGTCAGGTCATGATCTCAGGGTTCATGAGTTTGAGCCCCACATGGAACTCTGCACTGACAATGCTGAGCCTACTTGGGATTCTCTCTCTCTCTCACTCTCTCTCTCTGCCCCTCCCCAGCTCATGCTCCTGCTCTCTCTCACTTTCTCTCTCTCGAAGTAAATAAATTTTTTAAAAAGAGCTGTTGAGACTGTCTTTATTCCATTGGATATTCTTTCCTGCTTTGTCAAAGATTAGTTGGCCATATGTTTGTGGGTCCATTTCTGGGTTCTCTATTCTGTTCCATTGATCTGAGTGTCTCTTCTTGTGCCAGTACCATACTGTCTTGACATACTGTCTTGATGATTACAGCTTTGTAGTATAGCTTGAAGTCCAGGATTGTGATGCCTCCTGCTTTGGTTTTCTTTTTCAAGATAGAGGCACTATCAACAATAGCCAAAGTATGGAAAGAGCCCAAATATCCATCGATGAATGAATGGATAAAGAAGATGTGGTATATATATACAATGGAGTATTACTCAGCAATCAAAAAGAATGAAATCTTGCCATTTGCAACTACATGGATGGAACTGGAGGGTATTGTGCTAAGTGAAATTAGAGAAAGACAAATATCATATGACTTCACTCATACGAGTACTTTAAGAGACAAAACAGATGAACATAAGGGAAGGGAAACAAAAATACTATAAAAAACAGGGATGGGGACAAAACATGAGACTCATAAATATGGAGAACAAACAGAGGGTTACTGGAGGGGGTGTGGGAGGGGGGATGGGCTAAGTGGGTAAGGGGCACTAAGGAATCTACTCCTGAAATCATTGTTGCACTATATGCCAGCTAATTTGGATTTAAATTTTAAAAATAAAATTAAAAAAGATAAAAAAGATCTGATTGCTTATAAAAAATATAAAATGATTCATTGACACAATAAAGACAGTTTTTTCATCCTTTAATATGCAAGGATAAGTTGTGCCTCATCTGGTACTTCCAACTTGAGCAGAAAGCATAGGTAGTATCCACTTGTATAAAAAGAGCCAACTATAGTAACAAATGATGGTAAAAAATGCAAGTCAAAAAAATTGTTTTGCTTGTAACAAGACAGTTAAACGATGGGTGATATTTTAACAAGCACTGTAATATTTCATTATTAAGCATTAGTAAAAATGAGATTCATTTACTTTGGGATCCTTGACAATGATGCCATTAAGGTACTTGCATATTATGAAATTTCTGATTAGACTTTGTGATCGCTGCACTTGTCCTCCCCCCACACACATTATTTCCAATGTTAAAGTGGATCAGCATTATTACTCTGTATGCTTTCATTTCTACTCAATTTGGGTCTGGTCATTAGTAGGAATATTTAAAACTATCTACCTTCATGACTTCTTCAAAGGTTCATTTTTCTTTAAATTTTAACAATATTTTTACATACTTAAAAATAAAGTTGTTAAAAGAAAGATGATGAGCAGTGTTCTATTTCCCATCACTGCACACATTACATGTTGTCACAGCTGATTCCATATCTATCATATCCTGTGTTATTTCCATTTCTAAAATCACAATTATTTGCCGTGGAAAGAATTAAAACATTAAAAATACAATTTGAATAGCATGATCAAGCAACAAATTTGGTCTCCTTTAGAATACACATATACCTGTGAAATAATCTCCATGTTTCTTTCAGCTTTTTTTTTTTTAATTTTTTTTTCTTAACGTTTTATTTATTTTTGAGACAGGGGGACACAGAGCATGAACAGGGGAGGGTCAGAGAGAGGGAGACACAGAATCTGAAACAGGCTCCAGGCTCTGAGCTGTCAGCACAGAGCCCAACGTGGGGCTCGAACTCACGGACCGCGAGATCATGACCTGAGCCAAAGTCGGCCGCTCAACCGACTGAGCCACCCAGGCGCCCCCTCTTTCAGCTTTTTATTGGAGATTCCCTCTCTCCATCTCCATACATACAATGATACACAAAAGTGGCAGGTACTTAACATACATGTCATGGAGGAAAATCACCTCTCCAATTTCAAAGGGAGATATATATGAGAATTGCCTTAGGTTATAGCTAAAATTGTTGAAACAAATCTTTTTTTTTTTTTTTTCCCAAGACAAGAGATGGGATAAAACAGTGGCTGAACTGAGAGGCATTACCAACTAATATAGAAAATTGTAAAAAGAAAAAAAAAAGAAAAAGAAAAAAGCCCTCTGAAAGTAGTTCTATGGGAAGGTAATTTATCATATTCTTGTCGGTTTCTAATGCCTTTGTAGATTCTAAAGGAGAATCAAAACTCACCTGAACAACCCTTGTCTTGGCTTGTCTGAGTGTCTTCTTTTAAAACTCAAAGACCAATTATCTCTGGCGTACTGATTTAATTCACCCCACTGCTCAATATGAAATAATTTTGAGAATCCCCATTGGGGAAGCCCTAGGAAAAACTGTTAAGTATGGCTTAGTCACTCCCTTCCAAAGACTCGGACCCCTAAGCATTTGACTGCATCCTAGCCCCTATACCACCACCATTTCATCCACCTCATACAAATGTGCATCCTTATATGATTCCCCCACCATAGACTGTACTTCATACATCCCTAACATCAAAATGTTAATGGCCTATGGTATCATCTGCCAAGAAAGTTAATTCTTTTAACTTTTCTCTCTTTTTTAAATGTTTATTTTTTCTGAGAGAGAGAGCATGAGAGGGTGGAGGGGCAGAAAGAGAGGAGAGAGAGAATCCCAAGCAGGCTGATGCAGGGCTCCATCTCAGGAACCCTGAGATTGTAACCTGACCCGAAATCAAGAGTCCAATGCTTAACTGACCTAGCCACCCAGGCGCCCCTTTTAAATTTTCTTATATCATGTGAAATGTCCAGGGTGAAGTCAATAAAAATGGTGGAATAAGAACTTACAAAATTTCAGTTTTTGATAAAAACAATGAAAAACACAAAAATTGTTAGAATTAACTTTTCCAGAGCTCAAAATTACCCAGAGGCTTGCAGCAATACAGGAAGAGAAATAGCTGAATCTTAGTAAAAACAGTGGCTTTTTTAAAATACTTAATTTTTAGAGAATTTTTAGGTTCACTGCAAAATTGAGGGGTAAGTGCAGAGAGCTCCCAAATATCCCCTGCCCCTGTGCACACCTGCCTTCTCCACTATTAACATCTCAAACTAGAGTGATATATTTGTTAAAATCAATGAATCTACATTGCCACATCATTATTACCCAAATTCATAGTTTATATTAGAGTTCAACCTTGATAATGTGCATTCTGGGTTTAGACAAATTTTAAATTGCATGTTCCCACCATTGTATTATACAGAATAACTTTAGTTCCCTGAAAATCCTTTGTACATTGCCTATTGATTCCTCTCTCCCCCTACACAATGGCAACCACTGATCTTTTTACTTTCCACATTTTTTTCTATTCCAAAATATCATATAGTAGGGATCTTATAGCATGTAGTCTTTTCAGATTGGCCTCTTTTACTTAGTAATATATATTTAAGAATCCTCCATGTCTTTTCATGGCTTGATAGCTCACATCTTTTTAGCGCTGAATAATATTCTATTGTCTGTATGTACTACAGTTTATCCATTTACCTACTAAAGGACATATTCATTGCTTCCAAGTTTTGGCACTTATAAATAAGGCTACTATAAAAATCTGTGTGCAGGTTTTTGAGTGGACATACATATTCAATATTTGGGTACATACTAAAGAATGTGTTTGCTGGATCATTTGGTAAGAGTAGGTGTAAGTTTTATTTTGTTTTGTTTTGTTTTGTTTTGTTTTGTTTTGTTTTGTTTTAAGAAACTGCCAATCTGTCTTCCCAAGGGGCTGTACCATTTTGCATTCCCACCAGAAAGGAACGTAAGTTCCTACTGCTCCACATTATGGCCAACATTTGTTGTTGTCAGTATTTTAGAATTTTGTGATTCTAATTGATGTGTAGTGATATCTCGGGTTTTTAAAAATTTTTTAATATTTATTTGTTCTTGAGAGAGACAGAGCGTGAGTGGGGGAGGGATAGACTCTGAAGCAGGCTCCAGGCTCTGAGCTGTCAGCACAGAGCCTGACGCAGGACTCAAACTCATGAACTGCTAGATCATGACCTGAGCCAAAGTCCAACGCTTAACCAACTGAGCCACCCAGTCACCCCTCTCATTGTTGTTTTAATTTTCAATTTTCTAATGACATATAATGTTGAATATTCTTTACATATGCTTTTGTGCCATCTGTATATCATGTTGATATACAGTGAAGTGTCTGTTAAGATGTTTTGTTTATTTTTTTTTTCATCAGATTGCTCATTTTCATACTGTTGAGTTTTAAGAGCTCTTTGTTTATTTTGGATAACAGTTTCTATATTTTTTGCAAGTATGTTCTCAATGTCTGTGACTTGTATTCTCATTCTCTTGACTGTGTCTTTTATAAAGTAGAAGATTTTAATTTTAATAAAGTCCACCTTATGAATTATTTCTTTTATGTATTGTGCACTTGGTACCTTTGCTATTGATCACCGAACACAAGGTCATTTAGATCTTCTCCTATGATGTCTTACAGCATTTTTGTAGTTTTGTGTTTTGCATGTAGATCTATGATCCATTTTCAGTTAATTTTGTGAAGGGTATAAGGTCTGTAACTAGATTATTATTTTTTGAATGTGGATATCCAGTTATTCTAGCACCATTTGTTGAAATGACTATATTTTCTCCTTTGACAAAGTTTGTCAAAGTTAAGTTGACTATATTTGTGTGAATCAATTTCTGAGCTGTTTTTCCATTGATCTATTTGCCCATTCTTTTGCCAATACCACATTGTCTTGATTACTGTGGTAGTCTTGAAGATGGGTAGTGACAATATCCTGACTTTGTTTTTTGTTTTTTTCAATCCTGTGGTGTTGATTCTGGATCTCTTGCCTCTACATATAAATATTAAGATTATTTTGTCTATATCCACAGAATAATTTTCTGGGACTTTTATTGGAATTGCATTGAATCTGTAGATCAAGTTGACAGTTTGAGAATATTGTCTTTCTATCCATGAGCATGGACTCCCCATTTTTTAAGCTCTTTCTTGAATTCTTTTATCAGAGTTTTATAGTTTTCCTCATTTGTATCGTATACACATTTTGTTAGGTTTATACCTAAGTATTTCATTTTTTTTTGGTGCCAACATAAATGGTATAATGTTTTTAATTTTAAATTCCACCTGTTTCTTGCTGATATATAAGAAAGTGATTGACTTTTATATATGAACCTTCTATCTTTCAACCTTGTAATAATCACTTATTAGTTCCAGGTTTGTTATTGATTCTTTTGAATTTCCTACAAAGACAGTCATTTCATCTGCAAAAAAAAAAAAAAAAAAGACACTTTTATTTCTTTCTTCCCATTCTGTATATATTTTGTTTCATTTTATTCTCTTATTCCATTAACTAGGAGTTTCAGTTAGATGTTTAAAAGCAGTGGTTAGTGAAGACATCCTTGCCTTTTTTCTGATATTAGAAGGGAAGAGTCTAGTTTCTCACTACGTAGTCTGATTTTAGCTATACTTTTTGTACATATTATTAATTAAGGGATTCCCCCTACATTCCTAGTTTTTTAGAAGGTTTTTTTTTTAACATGAATAGGCGTTCTATTTTTCAAAAGCTTTTTCTGCATCTACTGATATGATCATGTGATTTTTCTTCTTTAGACTATTTATATGATAGATAACATTAATTCTCAAATGTTAAACAAACTTACATACCTGCAATAAATCCTATTTGTGTGTATAATTATTATTTTTAAAGTTTTAAAACACTTTATTGAGGAATGGTTGGCATACAAAAACTGTGCATACTTAATATATACAGAATGACGAGTTTGGAAATAAATATAATCACCACATTCTGTGCCACAAAAATATCCACCACCTTCAAAATCTTCCTAGCACCCACTGATTATTTTTAAATAAAAACACTTAATACAATAAGATACATTCTCTTAGTCAAATGTTAATTATGCAATATGGTATTGCTAACTATGGGCACTATGCTGTACAGATTTCTATTCCTTATTCATTTTGTATGACAAAAAAAATTGTACTATTTGACTAATACCTTCCCTTTTCCCCCTTCCCCCAGCCCAGACAACCACCATTCTACTTACTGCTTTAATTTTGACTCTTTTATATTCTTTATATAAGTGGTATCACAAAATATTTGTCTTTCTGTGTCCAGCTTCTTTTCAGTTAACTTAAAGTCCTCCAGATTCATCCATGTTGTCACTAATGGCATGATTTCTTTCTTTTTTAAGGCTGAATATTATTCCACTGTTTACTACATTTCTTTATTCACCCATCAGTGAACATTATAGTTGTTTCCATGTCATAGTTATTGTAAAGGATGCTGAAATAAATATGGGAGTTCAGATATCTCTTACATAGATGATAGATAGATAGATAATACATAGATATAGATAAATATAGATATATAGATGATATAGATTAAATATAGATAGATGATATAGAGATAGACATAGAGATAGAGATAGATATAGATAGATATAGATATCTTTGGGATATATACCTATAGATATCTTTGAGATATATACCCAGAACTAAGATTTCTGGATCATACGGTAGTTCTATTTTTCATTTTCATTTTTTTTTTTGTTAACTGCTGTACTTTCATCCATAGTAACTGCACTGAATTACATTTCCACTAAGATTATTTAAGGATTTTCTTTACATCTTCACCAATACTATGTATATACATATATATATATACACACACACACACACACACTAGTATATAATAAATATTTGATAGCCATCCTAACAGGTATTAGATGATATCTCATTATGGTTTTTATTTTCATTTCCTTAGTTGTTTGTAATATTAAGCATCTTTTTCATACACCTGTTGCAATTTATATATCTTCTTTGGGGAAATGTCTAAGTCATTTCCCCATTTTTATTTTTTTAAATATTTTTTAACATTTATCTATTTTTAAGAGATAGAGAGAGACAGAGCATGAGTGGCAAAGGGGCAGAGAGAGACACACACAGAATCTGAAACAGGCTCCAGGCTCCAAGCTGTGAGCACAGAGCCCGATGCAGGGCTCAAACCCATGAACTGTGACATCATGACCTGAGCCGAAGTCAGATGCTCAACCGACCGAGCTATCCAGGCGCCCTGTCATTTCCCCATTTTTAAATCTCACTATTTATTTTCTGTTGAGTTATAGGTGTTCCTTATATATTTTATATGTTAACCTGTTATCAGATATTTGGTTTGAAAATATTTCTTCCATTTTATAGAGTACTTTTTGATATGTTAATTGTTTCCTTTGCTGTGCAGTTTTCAAATTTGATACTATTTCACTTTTTCTATTTTTATTTTTGTTGCCTGTGTTTTTGGGGTCATATCCAAGAAATTATAGCCAAAGTCAATGTCAATAACACTTTTTCCCTAGGTTTTCTTCTAGGAATTTTATGGTTTCAAGTCTTATGTTTAAGTTTTTAAAGCACTTTGAGTTGATATTTTTTTATAATGTTAGATAAAGGTTCAGTTTCATTCTTTTGCATGTGGATATCCAGTTTTACCAACACCATTTATTAAGGAGACCATGCTTTCCCCATTGTGTGGTCTTGGCACCCTTCTTGAAGATCAGTTGTTTATCAATGTGTGGATTTATTTTGGGGTTCTCTGTTCAGTTCCATTGGTCTATATGTCTGTTTTTATTGTACTACCATACTATTTTGATTGCTGTAGCTTTCGAATTTGGCTTGAAATTAAGAAGTATAATAGCTCCAGCTCTTATTTTCTTGCTCAAATTGCTTTGGCTATTCAGGTTCTTTTATGGTTCCATATAAATTTTAGAATTTTCTCAATTTCTGTAAAAAAATGCCATTGGGATTTGGATAGAGATGGCATTAAATCTGTGGATCATTTGGGGGTAATGTGTACATTTTAACAATATTAATTCTTTTAATCCATGAACAAAGGATGCTTATTTTGTCTGCTTTAATTTCTTTCATTGGTGTTTCATAATTATCACATAAATCCTTTACACCCTTAGTTAATTAAGTTTCATGTTTTGCTTTTTTTGACTGTTGTAAATGGGATTGTATTCTTAATTTGCTTTGCAAATAGTTTTTTTGTGAATGCATAGAAACAAATTAATTTTTGCATATTAATTTTGTCACCTGCCACATTACTTAATTTATATATTAGTCCTAACACTTTTTATGAGTCTTTTGGGTTTTCTACATGTAGATCATGTTATCTGCAAAAGAAAATTTTACTACCTCCCTTTCCATTTGGGTGACATTTTTTAATTTTCTTGCCTAAATGCTCTGGCTAAGATATCCAGTACCATGTTCCATAAGAATGTTAAAAATGGGCATCCTTGTCTCATTTCTAATCTTAGAGGAAAAGCTTTTGACTTTTCACCATTGAGAATGATGTCAGCTGTAGGATTGTCATATATAGTTTCTAAAATGTTGAGGTGTATTTCTTCTATGCCTAATTTTTGAGGGTTTATCACTAAAGGATGCTGGATTTTGTCAAATTCTTTTTCTGTATCTATTGAAATAATTGTATGATTTTTATTTTTTACTCTGTTAATGTGGTATATCACAATTTTTGTCTGCATATGTTGAACCATTCTTGCATCCCAGGTATGATTCCCACTTGATAACGCTGTATGATCCTTTTTAAAATTTCTTTTTATTTAAATTCCATAGGTTAACATACAGTGTAATATTAGTTTCATGTTTACAATTTAGTGATTCAACACTTCCATACAACACCCAGTGCTCATCACAAGTATACTCCTTAATTCCCATCACTTATTTAGCCCATACCCCCATCACCACCCCTCTGGTAAACATCAGTCTGTTTGCTGCAGTCAAGAGTCTGTTTCTTAGTTTGCCTCACTCTCTCTTTTTTATTCCCTTTGCTCATTTGTTTTATTTCTTAAATTACACATATAAATGAAATTACACACATGGTATTTGTCTTTCTCTGACTTATTTCACTTAGCATAATACTTTCTAGCTGCATCCATGTCATTGCAAATGGCAAGATTTTATTCTTATTATGGCTAATATTACATATATATATATATATATATATATATATATATATATATATATGAGTAATATCCATTGTATATATATACCACATCTTCTTTATCCATTCATCAGTCAGTGGACACTTGGGCTGTTTCCCTGTTTCCATAATTTGGCTATTGTAGATAATGCTGCTATAAACATCAGGGTCATGTATCCCTTTGAATTAGTATTTTAGTATTCTTTGGGTAAATACCTAGTAGTGTAATTGCTGGGAGTTCTATTTGTAACATTTTAAGGAACTTTTTCCAGAGTGACTGCACCAGTTTGCTATCCCACCAACAATGCAAGAAGATTCCTTTTGCTCCACATACTATTGTTTATTTGTGTGTGTGTTGTTGATTTTAGCCATTCTGACAAGTGTGAGATGATATCTCATTGTAGTTTTAATTTGTATTTCCCTAATTATTGGTGAGTTGACCATGTTTCCACATGCCTGTTAGCCATCTGGATGTCTTCATTGGAAAAATGTCTATTCAGATATTTTGACCATTTTATAGCATAATTCGTATTTTTGGTATTGAGTTTTATACATTTTATATATATATTTTGGATACTAAATTTTATGAGATATCATTCTCCATTCTGTGCATTGCCATTTAGTTTTGTTGATTGTTTCCTTTTATGTGCAGGAGATTTTATTTTGATGAAATACCAATAGTTTATGTTTGCTTGTTTCCCTTGCCGCAGGAGAAGTATCTAGTAAGAAGTTGCTACAGATAATGTTAAAGAAGTTACTGCTTGTATTCCCTTTTAGGATTTTTATGGTTTCAGGTCTCATATTTATGCCTTCAGTGCATTTTGAATTTATTTTTGTGTATGGTATAAGAACGTGGTCTAGTTTCCTTCTATTGAAGATTGCTGTTCAGTTTTCCCAGCAACATTTCTTGAAGAGTGTCTTTTTCCCATTGGATATTCTGTCCTGCTTTGTTCAAAATTAATTGACAATATAGTTGTGGGTTCATTTCTGGGTTTTCTATTCTGTTCCATTGATTTATGTTTCTTTTTTGTGCCCATACACAATAAGCTGTTTCAATAACTACAGCTTTGTAATATAACCTAAGGTCTGGAATTGTGATGCCTCCAGCTTTGCTTTTCTTTTTCGTGGTTGCTTTGCTTATTCAGGGTCTTTTGTGGTCCCATACAAATTTTAGGATGGTTTATTCCAGCTATATGAAAAATCCTGCTGGCATTTTGATAGGGATTGCACTAAATGTGTAGCTTGCTTTGGATAATATAGACATTTTAACAGTGTTGGTTCTTCCAGAACATTAGCATGGAATGCTTTTCCATTTCTTTGTGTTATCTTCAATTTCTTTCATCAGTGTTTTATAGTTTTCAGAGTATAGTTATTTCACCCCTTTGGTTAGGTTTATTCCTAGGTATCTTATTGTTTTTGGTGCAATTGTAAATGGGATTGATTACTTGATTCTCTTTCTGATGCTTCATTATTGGTGTATAGAATTTCTGTGTCAATTCTAACAATTTTTTAGTGTTGTCTTTCAAGTTATATTTATAGAGTATCATGTCATCTGCAAATACTGAAAGTTTTATGACTTCCTTGTCCATTTGCATGTCATTTTATTCTTTTTCTTGTCTGATTGTACCGTGTTTAATCAGTGGAGTTATTCCCGTGTTGTTCCTGACCAGAGACATTCCTGTGCCATTCCTGACTATACAGGAAAGGTCTGTTTTTCCCCATTGAGGATGATATTCATGGTGGGTTTTTCATAGATGGCCTTTATTATATTGAGGTATGTTCCCTCTAAACCTACTTTGTTGAAAGCTTTTATCATGAATGGATGCTGTACTTTGTCAAATGTTTTTTCTACATCTATTGAAATCATCATATGGTTCTTACCCTTTCATTTACTAATGTGGTATATCACCTTGATTTGCAAATACTGAACTGCCCTTGCAACCCAGGAATAAATCACACTTGATCATGGTGAATAATTTTTTTAATGTATTGTTGGATTTCTTTGCCAGTATTTTACTGAGAATTTTTTCATCCATATTGATCAGGGATATTAGCCTGTAGTTCTTTTTTTTAGTGGAGTCTTCATCTGTTTTTTGTATTAGGGTAATGTTGTCCTCCTGGGATTAGTTTGGATGTTTTCCTTCCTTGTCTGTTTTTTGTAATGGTTTGAGAAGAACAGCTTTAGAGTCTTGTGTAAATGTTCAGTTGAGGGACGCCTGGGTGGCTCAGTTGGTTAAGCATCGAACTCTTGATTTCAGCTCAGGTCATGATCTCAAGATTCATGATATTGAGTCCCATGTTGGGCTCTGTAGCACAGAGCCTGCTTGGGATTCTCTCTCTCCCTCTTTATCACTCCCCTGCTAGCTTGCTCACACTCTCTCAAAATAAATAAATAAATGTTAAAAAAAATATATATATATATATATCTGGTCCTGGAATTTTGTTTGTTGGGAATTTATTAATAATTGATTCGATTTCTTTGCTGGTTATCAGTCTGTTCAAGTGTTCTATTTCTTCCTGTTTCAGTTTTTCTATTTTATATGTTTCTAGGAATTTGTCCATTTCTTCCAGGTTGCCCCATTTGTTGGCATATAGTGTTTCATAATATTCTCTTATAATTGGTTGTATTTCTATGATGTTGGTTGCTATTTCTCCTCTTTCATTTATGATTTTATTTATTTGGGTTCCTTCTCATTTTGATGAATGTAGCTAGAGGTTTATCAACTGTATTAATTTTTTCAAGGAACCAAATCCTTGTTTCGTTGATCTGTTGTATTGTTTGTTTGTTTTTTGTCTTTAGTTTCTATATCATTTGTTTCTGATCTAATTTTTATTATTTATTTTTTTCTGCTGCCTCTAGCCTTCATTCGTTGTTCTTTTTCTAGCTCCTTTAGGCATAAGATTAGGTCTTATTTGAGATTTTTCTTGCTTCCATTTTTTTCTTTAGTTTTTCTAGGCAAGTCAATCTGGGAAATACAAATACCATTTTATTTAACTCATATGTGGAATTTAAAAAACAAAACAGATGAACTTATAGGAAGGGGGTGGGGAAGAAGAGAGAGGGAAACAAACCACAAGATAGAAAACAAACAGAATTGTTGGAGGGAGTTGGATGGGGGATGGGCTAGATCCGTGATGGGTATCAAGGAGGGCACTTGTGATGAACATGAGGTGTATATAAGAGATGGATCACTTAATTCTACTCCTTTTTTCACATTTTTTTAAAATTTAAATTCAAGTTACTTAACATATACTGTAGTAATAGTTTCAGGAACAGAATTTAGTGATTGATCACTTACATAGAGCACCCAGTGCTCATCTCAACAAGTGCCCTCCTTAATGCTAAATACCCATTTAGCACATCCTCCCACCCACCACCCCTTCAACAACACTGTTTGTTTTCTGTATTTAAGAATATCTTATGGTTTGTATCCCTCTCTATTTTTATCTAATTTTTCTGTCCCTTCCCCTATATTCATCTGGTTTGTTTCTTAGCTTCCACATAAGAGTGAAATCATATGATATTTGCCTTTCTCTGATTGACTAATTGGGCTTAGCATAATACAGTCTAATACCATCCATGTCGTTACAAATGGTAAGATTTTATTCATTTTGATCACTAATATTCCATTGTTTATATATACCACTTCTTCTTTATCCAATCATCGATCGATGGACATTTGAGCTCTTTCCAGATCTGGCTACTGTTGATAATGCCACTATAAACACTGAGGTGCATATGCCACTTTGAATTAACATTTCTGTATCCTTTGGATAAATACCTAGTAGTGCAATTGCTGGGTCTTAGGGCAATTCTATTTTTAGTTTCGTCTTTAAAGTTTATTATTTTGGAGAGAGAAAGAGAGAGAGAGAGCAGAGGAGAGGCAGAGAGAGAGGGAGAGAGAGAATCCCAAACAGGTTCCTCACCATGAGTGCAGAGCCCAATGAACCATGAGATCCCAACCTAAGCCAAAATCAAGAGTTGGATGCTTAACCAAGTGAGCCATCCAGGTGCCCCTATTTTTATTTATTTTTTTTGAGAAACCTCCATACTGTTTTCCAGAGTGGCTGCACCAGTTTGCATTCCCCCCAGCAGCGCAAAAGTGTTCCCCTTTCTCCACATCCTTGCCAACATCTCTTGTTTCCTGAGTTGTTAATTTTAGCCATTCTCACAGGTGTGAGGTTGTATCTCATTGTGGTTTTGATTTGTATTTCCCTGATGATGAGTGATGTTGAACATCTTTTCATGTGTCTATTAGCCATTGATGTCTTCTTTGGAAAAGGGTCTATTTATGTCTTCTGCATATTTCTTCACAGGATTATTTGGGGTTTTTGGGTGTTGATTTTGATAAGTTCATTATATATTTTAAATACTAACTCTTTATATGATATGTCATTTGCAAATATCTTCTCCCATTCCGCTGTTGGTTGCCTTTTAGTTTTTTGATTGCTTCCTTTGCTGTACAGAAAATTTTATCTTGATGTGGTTCCAATAGTTCATTTTTGCTTTTGTTGCCCTTACCTCCAGAGACATGTCCAGAAGAAGTTGCTGTGGCCGAGGTCAAAGAGGTTGCTGTTTGTGTTCTCCTCCAGGATTTTGAAGGTTTCCTGTCACGTTTAAGTCTTTCAACCATTTTGAATTTATTTTTGTGTATAGTATAAGAAAGGGATCCAATTTCATTCTTCTGCATGTCACTGTCCAGTTTTCCCACCACCATTTGTTGAAGAGACTATCTTTCTTCCACTGGATACTCTTTCCTACTTTGAGAAGACAGCTTGGCCATACATATGTAGGTCCATTTTTGGGTTCTCTATTTTTTTCCATTGATCTAGGTATCTATTTTTGTGCTAGTACCATTCTGATTTGATGATTATGGCTTTGTAATACAGCTTGAAGTCCAGAATTGTGATTTCTCCATGTTTTGTATTCCTTTTCAACATTACTTTGGATATTTGGGGTATTTTCTGGTTCTGTACAAATTCAGAATTGTTTGTTCTAGCTCTGTGAAAAATGCTGATGTTATTTTCATAGGGATTGCATGAATGTGTGGATTGCTTTGGGACATTTTAACAATATTCTTCCAATCCATGAGGATCAAATGTTTTTCCAGTTCTTTGTGTCAATTTTCAATTTATTTCATAAGCTTTCTATATTTTTCAGTGTACAGATATTTACCTCTTTAGTTAGGTTTATTCCTAGGTATTTTATGGATTTTGGTGAAATTGTAAATGGAATCAATTCCTCGATTTCTCTTTCTGTTGCTTCATTTTTGGTATATAGTAATACAACCGTTTTCTGTACATTGATTTTATATTCTACAACTTTAGCAATTTCACGTATTGGCTCTTTTTGGTGGAGTTTTTTGGGTTTTCCACATAAAGTATCATGTTAACTATAAAGAGTGAAAGTTTGACTTCTTTGCCAATTTGGATGCTTTTTATTTCTTTTTGTTGTCTGTTGAGGCTAGGACTTCCAGTACTATGTTGAACCAGTGCTGAGAGTGGACCTCCCTGTCATGTTCCTGACTGTAGGTGGCAAGTTCTCAGTTTTTCCCCATTGATGATATTAGCTGTAGGCCTTTCATATATTGCCTTTATGATGTTGAGGCATGTTACTTCTATTCCTATTTTTTGTGGGTTTTTATCAAGAAAGGATGCTGTATTTGTCACATGCTTGTTCTGCATCTATTGACAATATCATATCTTTTCTTTTATTAATGTGGTGTATCACGTTGGTTTGCCAATATTGAACCAGCCCTACAACGGGAATAAATCCCACTTGGTGGCATAGTGATTCATGGTGAATAATTCTTTTAATGTACTCTTGGATTCAGTTTGAAAGTATCTTGTTGAGAACTTTTGCATTGAGTTTCATCAGGTATATTGACCTGTAATTTTCCTTTTCAGTTCAGTCTTTGTCTGGTTTTGGAATCAAGGTAATGCTTATTTCATAGGATGAGTTTGGAAGCTTTCCTTCCATTTCTATCTTTTGGAACAGTTTGAGAAGAAAAGGTATTAACTCATCTTTAAACGTCTTCTAGAATTCCCCTGGGAACCATCTGGCCCAGGACTCTTGTTTGTTGGGAGACTTTTTATTACTTATTCAATTTATTTGGTGGTTATGGGTCTGTTCAAATTTTCTATTTATTCCTGTTTCAGTTTTGGCAGTGTGTGAGTGTCTAGGAATTTGTCCATTTCTTTCAGATTGACTTTTGTTGGCATATATTTTTTCATATTGTTCTCTTATAATTGTTTGTATTTCTGTGGTGTGGGTTGTGATCTTTCTTCTTTCATTCATTATTTTGTCTTTTTGGGTCCTCTTTTCTTCTTGATAAGTCTGGCGAGGGGGTTATTAATTTTGTTTATTCTTTCAAAAAACAGCTTTTAGTTGCATTGATCTGTTCTAATGGTTTTAATTTGTTTTTATATCATTTATTTCTGCTCTAATCTTTATTATTTCCCTTCTTCTGCTGGCTTCAGGCTTTATTTGCTTTTCCTTTTCTTTTTTTTTTTTTTTTTAATTTTTTTTTTCAACGTTTATTCATTTTTGGGACAGAGAGAGACAGAGCATGAACGGGGCAGGGGCAGAGAGAGAGGGAGACACAGAATCGGAAACAGGCTCCAGGCTCTGAGCCATCAGCCCAGAGCCTGATGCGGGGCTCGAACTCACGGACCGCGAGATCGTGACCTGGCTGAAGTCGGACGCCTAACCGACTGCGCCACCCAGGCGCCCCTGCTTTTCCTTTTCTAGCTCCTTTAGTTGTAAGATTAGGTTGTGTATTTGGGAACTTTCTTGCTTCTTGAGATAGGCCTGAATTGCAAAGTACTTTCCTCTTAGGACTGCCTTTGCTGCATCCCAAAGTGTTTGTACAGTAATGGCTTTTAATTTCATTTGCTTCTATGTATGTTTTTTTAAATTTCTTCTTTAATTTCCTTATTAACCCATTCATTCTTTAGTAGGATGTACTTTAACCTCCATGTATTTGAGGGCTTTCTAAATATTTTCTTGCGGTTGATTTAATGTTTCATAGCATTGTGATCTGAAAATATGCATGGTGTGATCTCAATTATTCTGTATCTCTTGAGGGCTGATTCGTGACCAAGTATGTGATCTTCTCTGGAGAATGTTCCAGTGCACTTGAGAAAAATGTGTATTCTGCTGCTTTAGGATGAAATGTTCTTGAATATATTTATTCAGTCCTTCTCGTTCAGTGTGTCATTCAAAGCCATTGTTTCCTTGTTGACTTTCTGCTTAGGTGATCTATCCATAGCTATAAGTGAGGTAGTAAAGTCTCCTACTCTTATGGTATTATTTTTGATGAGTTTCTTTATGTTTGTGATTCATTTATTTATATGTCCATTGTTGTAAGTGGGATGTTAAAGTCCCTTACTGTTATTATATTATTATCATTGAGTTTCTTTATGTTTGTCATTAATTGATTTATAGATTTGGATGTTCAAGTTGGGGGCTTAAATGTTTACAATTGTTATATTTTCTTGTAGGATAGGCCTCTTAATTATGATACGATGCCCTTTCTTCATCTTTTGTACAGACATTGTTTCAAACTCTAGTTTGTCTGATATAAGTATGGCTACTCTGGCTTTCTTTTGACTTCCAGTACCATGATAGATGGTGCTCCATCTCCTCGCTTTCAATCTGCAGGTGTCTTTAGGTGTAGAATAACTTTTTTTTTTGTAGGTACCATATAGATGGATCTTGTTTTTTAAATCCATTCTGAAACCCAATGTCTTCTGATTGGAGCATTTAGTCCATTTACATTCAGAGTGATTATTGAAAGATGAATTTAGTGTCATTTTGTTACCTGTAGAGCTGGTGTTTCTGGTGATGCTCTCTGATTCCTTGCAGTCTTTGTTGCTTTGGTCTTTTTTTTTTTTTCTCCACTCAGAGTCCCGGTAAATTTTATTTCAGGTATGGTTTAGTAGTCACGAATTCCTTTAGTTTTTGTTTATCTGGGGAACTATCTCTCCCTATATTCTGAATGACAGTCTTGCTGGAAAAAGAATTCTTAGCTACATATTTTCCCCATTCAGCACATTGAATATTCCCTGCCACTCCCTTCTGGTCTGCCAAGTTTTAGTGGATAGGTCTGTTACTAACCTTATGTGTCTACCCCTGTAGTTTATGGACCTCTTTCTTTAGCTACATTCAGAGTTCTCTCTTTACCTTTGTATTTGGAAGCTTCACTATGATATGTTGTGGTGTCGACCTGTTTTTATTGATTTTGAAAAGAGTTCTCTGTACCTCTTGGACTTGGATTCTTGTTTCCTTCCCCAGATCAGGGAAGTTCTCAGCTATAATTTGTTCAAATAAACCTTTGACCCCTTTTTCCCTCTCTTTTTCTTCTGGAACTCCTGTAGTATGGATATTGTTTTGTTTCATGGAATTGCTTAGTTCTCTATGTCTCCCCCCATGATCTAGTAATTTTCTTTCCCTCTTTTTTTCACCTTCATTATTTTCCATAATTTTCTGTTCTATTTCACTTATTCTCTCCTCTGTTTCTCCAGTTCTTGCTGTCAATGTATTCAGCTTGTTTTTCATCTCAGTTATAGCATTTTTTAGTTCATCCTGACTAGTTCTTAGGTCTTTGATCTCTGCTGCAAGGGTTTCTGTAGTGTCTTCTATGCTTTTTCCCAAGCCTAGCTAGTAGTTTTATGACTGTTCTAAATTCTTGTCTAGATACATTGCTTATATCTGTTTAGACCAAGTCCCTGGCTATGATTTCTTCTTGACCTTTCTTTTGGGGAGAATTCCTCTGTCTTGTCATTTTTGCTAAGTTTCTGTCTTCTGTGTGTTTTAAAAGCTTCTTATGGTTCCTTCACCTGAGAGTACTACTGTGTTACAAAGGGGTCATACAGTGTCCAGGACCTGGCACTTGAAATATTTCTGGTGTATGTTGTGTACATTCTGCTGTTGTGTTTTGGCTGCTCTTTCGACTGGTCAGTCCTCTGCAGAGCTCATCCTTGCTTACAGTAGTGGAGTGTTTGGACCTTTAATTAGGTGTGCTTGTATTTGCTTGTTGAAGCAAACCTGGAAAAAGGGGGGGATTCTAATTTCAAGACAGGGAACAACAACAAAAAACCCTGAAAATCCAAAAACTGTAAGGTTGATTCCAAAGATAATGAAAGGGAGGTAAAAAACAAAAATGAAGGAGAAAGAAAAAAAGAGGGAAAAGAAAGGAATAAAAAGCCTGATCCAAGAAAAAGAGGAAAGGAAATGAAAAACATCAAACAAGAAACTATGAGCCTGATATCAAAAGAAAAAAAAAGAAGGAAGAAAAAAGGAAAAAAGAGCTGTCTGTGTCATTTTGAGGCACAATTTTCAGTGAACTTGGTGCATGAGAGGTGCTAGCTGTGTTGGTCTTCTTGAAGATAAGTTCCCTGAATTGGCTCAGACTCAGTCTTTTCCCAGTAAATAAGCAGCTGCTTGGCAAGAGGGGCATGTTTGGTGTAAGTGGGTCCCACCTCTACTGGGAACTGCTGCTGTGTTGCTCTCTGAAGTCCTACTGTGTTGGTATTGATGGAAAAATGGCACCAGCCCAATCTCTCATCCCCAGACTGAGGGTCTCACAACCCCCATGGTTCAGACTGCCCTTACAGAATAGCGAGGTCAGTCAGCTTGCCCTGCACACACTCTTTGTTTTTTCCTTGGTGCATGGTTGGTATTCAAAACCGAAAGTCTTCACAGACCTGGCATGATGCTGATCTACTCCCTTCATCCAGAGTAGAGCCTCTCCACCCTGCTGATGAATGGGCTTTGGCTGACACCTGCAGGCTCTTTCTTCCTTGGATAGGCAATAAACCCTATTCTAAAAGTACTCCAAGAAGGGGAATGTTCTCTCCCAGTGTGCCCCAGAGATCTCTACAACACTGTATGCACTCCAGGGCCCACTCCCTCTTTCCCAGGGGTGTACCCTATGGCTCTTCTCTGGAGAAAGTCTCTCATTTTAACAACCTCAAAATTTCAGCTCCTAATGCTGTTTGCAAAAAGGAACTGGGACATTCAGTAATTCCCTCTCCTGAAAGAAGTTTTCTTTCAGAGAAGTTTTCTTCTTGTGCTAACTTGTTGCCATGCTTTCTCAGCCCCTCTTTCTTTCTCTCCCTAATGTCTCTCCACATAAAGTTTTCCCTCCCCTCTGAGGTACCACTGTCCCCCTCCCAATTTGCTTCTACAAAACACACTCACCAAAGTGTCTCCTTCCAACTGTGGAGATCCTTCTTCCTGTCTGCAGACCAATTTTCTGGGTGTTCCAAGTGATTTGACCTCAATACAACTGGGTTTGAGGAATGAAGAAAGCTGAAGGCCCTTTCACTTCCCCGCCATTTGAACTCCTCCTGCTCTTTTGTGTGTTTTAAAAGCTTGTTATGTTTCCTGCACCTGATAGTACTGCTATATTTAAAAGGGGTCATACACTGTCCAAGTCTCTGACACTTCAGGAAGTGTTTCTTGTGTATACTCTGTGCACTCTGCTGTTGCATTTTTGCTACTCTTTTCTACTGGTCAGTCCTCTGGAGAGCTCCTCCTTGCTTGTAGTTGGGAGTGTTTGGACTGTTAACTAAGTGTGTGCTTTTATTTGTTTGTTAAAATAAGCCTGTAAAAAAAGGAGGAAAAAGCCTGATACCCAAAAAAGAGAAAAGGAAAGGGAACCAACCAACCAATCAAACAGAGAATCAAAAAACTATAAGGCTTGGGGCGCCTGGGTGGCGCAGTCGGTTGAGCGTCCGACTTCAGCCAGGTCACGATCTCACGGTCTGTGAGTTCGAGCCCCGCGTCGGGCTCTGGGCTGATGGCTCAGAGCCTGGAGCCTGTTTCCAATTCTGTGTCTCCCTCTCTCTCTGCCCCTCCCCCGTCCATGCTCTGTCTCTCTCTGTCCCAAAAATAAATAAACATTGAAAAAACAAAAACAAAAAAAAAAAAACTATAAGGCTTATTTCAAAGAAAAAGAAAGAACAAGAAAATTAAAAAAAAAAAAAGAAAGAAAAATAGAAAAGAAAAGAAAAGTCTGGTCCAAAAAAAGAGAAAAAGAAATTAAAAAAAACAAAACAAAAAAAAAAAAAAAAACTATTAGTCTGATTCCAAAACAGCGAAAGAAGAATAAGGGGAAAAAAGGAAAAAAAAATAAGCCTGGTCCTATTTCCACCAGCATTGCAGTTGTCATTTTGAAGCACTCGATTTTCAGTACACTTGATGGACATTAGTGGTTGGTGCCTTGTGCTGGTCTTCTGGAGAAGAGGCCTTGCTGCGTTGGATCAGAGTCAGTCTTGCCCCAGTAAATAAGCAGTTTCCAGGCACAGGGGGCAGGTTTTGGTCTAAGCATGTCCTGCCTCCACTGGAGGGTCACTGTGCTGTTTTCTGAAGTCCTAACATGTTGGCGTTGGGAGGGAAAATGGCGCCACCTCAATCTCTCATCCCCAGAGAGGGGTTTTCACACTTTCTACTGTTCAGGCAGCCATCACACAATAGCAAAGACAGTCAGCTCTCCTGGCACCACAGCTCTCCTGTGTGTTTTCCTTGGCACGTGGCTGGAATTCAAAATTCGAAGTCTTAAAGTACCGGGAACAACTGGACCCGCCCCTTCCTCTGGAGTAGAGACTCTCCACGCTGTGTCTGATATCTTTTGTCCCAGTAAAACAGTCCTATGCCTGTGTAGTGCACATAATCTATGGTGTAGCTAAAAGCAGGAAAAAGATTATACGCCCTCTGGGTGTGCCTCTGTCTCCTACTGGTGAAAGGTCTTTTGCTGGTCCATACAGGGTCTTTTGTCATTGGAGAGGCAATATACCATCTTGCAAAACTATGCCAGGAAGGGGAATGTTCTCTCCCAGTGTGCCCTGGAGATCCCTACACCACCCTATGCATGCACTCTGGGGCCAGCTCCCTCCTTCTCCCCAGGAGTGTGTGCCACAGCTCCACTCCAGAGAAAGTCACACACTTCCAAGCCTCAGAGTGTAAACTCCAAACACTGTTTGGAACAAAACAAAACAAAACAAAACAAAACACACCCTGCAACATTCAGTACTTCTCACTCTACAGTCCATGATCCAGAGAGGTTTTCCTCTTGTGCAAACCTGATACTGCACTCTCTCAACTCCTCTCTTCTTTCTCTTCCTTTTGACTCTCCACAGAAAGTGTTCCCTCCCTTACGTGGCACCGGTGTTTTTCTCTCCCTCAATTCACTCTCATGTACCTCGCACCTGCCACACTGTCTTCAACCATGGAGATCTTTCTGTCTGTCCACAAGTTGATTTCCTGGGTGATCCAAGTGATCTAATTTCAATATAGAGCTGTGTTTGAGGGATGAGGAAAGCCCAGGGTCCCCCTACTTCTCTACCATCTTAACTCTTCTGAATTCTATTCCTAAAATTAAAATTTCACTCTATGTTGGCTGAAATTTAAATAATTAAAAAAAATTCTAGTTAACATATATCATAAAATTGGTTTTCAGGTGTATAATTTAGTGATTCGTCACTTATATATAACATCCAGTGCTCATCACAAGTGCCTTCCTTAATACCCATCACCCATTTAGCCCATCTGCCACCTGCTTTCTTCCATCAACCCTCAGTTTGTTTTCTATATTTAAGAGTATCATGGTTTGCTTCCTTCTTTCTTTTTTCCCCTTCCCCATGTGCACCTGTTTTATTTCCTAAATTCCACATATGAGAGAAATCATGTGTTTTTCTGTCTCTGCTAAGTCACAATTTTTTTCTTCTGTTTTTTTCCATACAACTATTCATTCCATAAAGCGTGTTTCTCATTTCATTTACTGTACCCTTTATCTCTACTATGCTATTCCTTATCGCTGTGTTAAGGGTCTCACTCATATCCTCCATTCTTCTCTCAATTCCTGTGAATATCCTAATTATTATTGCTTTAAATTCTTTATCATGAATGTTACTTATATCTGTCTTGTTTATATCTCTGGCTGTGGCCTTTTCCTGTTCTTTCATTTGGGATATATTTATCTGTTTCCTCATTTTGTCTGCCTTTCTGTGTCTATGTGTATTAATAAAGTCATGTTTTCTGTGTCTTCTGCTCTTTAAAGTAGTGACTTAATGAAAAAGAAGTTCTGGAGAACACTGCCTTACAGTGTCCCCTCTTTTCCAGAACCTGGCACTTCAAGAGTATCCTGTTTTTGATTATACCCTGCTCTTATGTCTGAGTCACTTTTTCTTTCTGTGCAGTCATCTGCACTGACTCTGTGCCTGATGTGGGCTCTGCTTGCCTTCTGTGATGTTAGAGGGACCCAGGAAGACCAGCTCCTGGGCAAGATTACCCACCAGGGAACACGGAAACAGGGAAGTGGTGTTAGCAAAATGTATTCTGGTCCACTAATCCTGTTGCTGCACACTGAAGAAAAAGTTCTCAGACACTTAGGGTGAACAGATGTGCAGGGCTGCCTCTGCCAGTGAGAACAACAGCAGCAGCAGTCTGCACATAGTCTTTATTTCATATTTCATTAGATAGAAGTATCAAAAAAATATCAAAGCAAGGAAAGAGAGCACTAAGGATCTTTAGATATTAGCCAGACATACATCTGGTGGCTATGTGAAGGCAATAAGGGAGTGCTTGTGGTTTCAAGGAATGTCAGGGAGTTACAACAGGTTTTATTTCTTAACTGTCCTTTGGGGGATCATGGGTCTCTGATCTCATAATGCTATCATGTTCGAAAGCCTTATAATGCTATCATGTTCAAAAGCCTTGAGACCAGAATATTGCTGATGTTTCACCTAATGCCCCATTCGCCCTCCAGGACTTATAATACATTCTCTAGAAATGACTCTACATAATCCAATGCTGGATCTGCTGAAATGCTGTGGTAGCTGGGGACCTGTGGCTGGGGACTCACAGCTAAGTGTGGTGTGGTGGATATGTGGTGCATTTGGTGGCAGCTATGCACCTGGCAGATGAGCTGCCTGCTTGGCTTTAACAAAATTTTCCCTGAGCCCAGGATGGAGGCCAACAGGCTTGAAATGGGTGAATAATCAGAATTTGTGGGTGTGGTGCACTGCTGGTGGGTTACTTAACAAGTATCTATGCAGGGCCAGCTCCAGCAGGTGTCTCTGCTTACACTGGAGGGCAGGGGCAAGAGAGGAAGATGGTACCTGCCAGACCCCTTGTTTCCAGAGAAGTCCCCCAACAAGCTCCAAAATCAATATGAACATATTTGTCTCCTGTTTGATCCTGGTACTGTGTAAACTAACATTTTTATGTTGCCTCTCTGTGCAGGCTACTGTCTCTTTAAGAGTGGCAACATGGCTATCACTTGCCCTCTTGGCTTGCCCAATGCTGAGTCAGCTGACCTCCAAAGATCCAGCGGTTTTACAAACTCGTGGAATTCAGCCCTTCTGGTTTTTAAAAACAAATGCTATGGTAATTAGACTTCCCTGTGTGAATTCCCTGGTGTGAGGGCCCATTTCTCTGCCCACTGTGTGTGCACAGCTCTCTGCCTGCTGCAGGTAACTTTCCCCCACCTTTCTGACCTTTTTTACGTTTTCAGACGCAGCTTCTCTGTATTTAGTTATGGAATTTGTTCCTGCCACCTTCAAATTGCTCTCTAGTTTATTGAATTGGATGTGGATGATAGCTAGTTGAAAATGTGGGATGGGGGCACCTGGGTG